>NW_028136606.1:0-15000 GCF_965140915.1 Aythya marila | reverse complement strand
TTTTTGTTTTTTATTTTTTTTTTGGGGGGGGGTATGATCCTGGACTTTTTGTGTTGTTTTTGACGTGTTTTGGGGTCTCCGTTGTGTTTCATTTGGTTTTCCATGGTCATCGTGTTGTAAAAGGGTAAATTGTGGGTTTTGGAGAACTTCAGGTAGGTTTAGGGGGACTTTTCGCGTGGATTCATGGTATTTGGGGTTTTCTTCTATTTTGGAGAGTGATCCTCTCCTTTCTTCGTGTGATTTTGAAGTGTTTTGGGGTTTCCGTTGCGTTTCGTTGAGTTCCTAATGCGTTTTATGTTGGTTGGGAGTGTGCTTTGGAATTAGGAGAACATCAGGTAGGTTTAGGGTGTCCTTGGGGTGGATCTATGGTATTTGGGGTTTTCTTCCAGTTTTGGGGGTGATGCCGATATTTTTTGGGGTGTTTTTGACGTGTTTTGGGGTCTCCATTAGGTTTTGTTGGGTTCTTGTTTGTCATTATGTTAAATAGGAGTGGATTGTGGGTTTTGGAGAACATCAGGTAGGTTTCGGGTGGTTTTGGGGTGGATCTATGGTTTTGGCGTATTTTCTTCCAGTTTTGGGGGTGATGCCGATATTTGTTGGGGTGTTTTTGACGTGTTTTGGGGTCTCTGTTCGGTTTTGTTGTGTTCTTGTTTGTCATTATGTTAAATAGGAGTGGATTGTGGGTTTTGGAGAACATCAGGTAGGTTTAGGGTGGTTTTGGGGTGGATCTATGGTTTTGGCGTATTTTCTTCCAGTTTTGGGGGTGATGCCGATATTTGTTGGGGTGTTTTTGACGTGTTTTGTTGTGTCCATTAGGTTTTGTTGGGTTCTTGATTGTCATTATGTTAAATAGGAGTGGATTGTGGGTTTTGGAGAACATCAGGTAGGTGTAGGGTGGTTTTGGGGTGGATCTATGGTTTTGGCGGATTTTCTTCCAGTTTTGGGGGTGATGCCGTTCTTGTTTGGGGTGTTTTTGACGTTTTTTGGGGTCTCTGTTGGGTTTTGTTGGGTTCTCGTTGGTCATCGTGTTGGAAAAGGGTAAATTGTGGGTTTTGGAGAACATCAGGTAGGTGTAGGGTGGTTTTGGGGTGGATCTATGGTTTTGGCGTATTTTCTTCCCGTTTTGGGGGTGATGCCATTTTTGTTTGGGGTGTTTTTTAATGTTTTTGGGGTCTCTGTTTGGTTTTGTTGGGTTCTCGTTGGTCATCATGGTGGAAAAGTGTAAATTGTGGGTTTTGTAGAATATCAGGTAGGTTTAGGGTGGTTTTGGGTGGATATATGGTACTCAGTTTTTTTTGTTTTTTTTTTTTTTTGGGGGGGGGGGTATGATCCTGGACTTTTTGTGTTGTTTTTGACGTGTTTTGGGGTCTCCGTTGTGTTTCATTTGGTTTTCCATGGTCATCGTGTTGTAAAAGGGTAAATTGTGGGTTTTGGAGAACTTCAGGTAGGTTTAGGGGGACTTTTCGCGTGGATTCATGGTATTTGGGGTTTTCTTCTATTTTGGAGAGTGATCCTCTCCTTTCTTCGTGTGATTTTGAAGTGTTTTGGGGTTTCCGTTGCGTTTCGTTGAGTTCCTAATGCGTTTTATGTTGGTTGGGAGTGTGCTTTGGAATTAGGAGAACATCAGGTAGGTTTAGGGTGTCCTTGGGGTGGATCTATGGTATTTGGGGTTTTCTTCCAGTTTTGGGGGTGATGCCGATATTTTTTGGGGTGTTTTTTACGTGTTTTGGGGTCTCCATTAGGTTTTGTTGGGTTCTTCTTTGTCATTATGTTAAATAGGAGTGGATTGTGGGTTTTGGAGAACATCAGGTAGGTTTAGGGTGGTTTTGGGGTGGATCTATGGTTTTGGCGTATTTTCTTTGAGTTTTGGGGGTGATGCCGTTCTTGTTTGGGGTGTTTTTGACGTGTTTTGGGGTCTCTGTTGGGTTTTGTTGGGTTCTCGTTGGTCATCGTGTTGGAAAAGGGTAAATTGTGGGTTTTGGAGAACATCAGGTAGGTTTCGGGTGGTTTTGGGGTGGATCTATGGTTTTGGCGTATTTTCTTCCCGTTTTGGGGGTGATGCCGATATTTTTTGGGGTGTTTTTTAATGTTTTTGGGGTCTCTGTTTGGTTTTGTTGGGTTCTCGTTGGTCATCATGGTGGAAAAGTGTAAATTGTGGGTTTTGTAGAATATCAGGTAGGTTTAGGGTGGTTTTGGGTGGATATATGGTACTCAGTTTTTTTTTTTTTTTTTTTTTTTTTTGGGGGGGGGGTATGATCCTGGACTTTTTGTGTTGTTTTTGACGTGTTTTGGGGTCTCCGTTGTGTTTCATTTGGTTTTCCATGGTCATCGTGTTGTAAAAGGGTAAATTGTGGGTTTTGGAGAACTTCAGGTAGGTTTAGGGGGACTTTTCGCGTGGATTCATGGTATTTGGGGTTTTCTTCTATTTTGGAGAGTGATCCTCTCCTTTCTTCGTGTGATTTTGAAGTGTTTTGGGGTTTCCGTTGCGTTTCGTTGAGTTCCTAATGCGTTTTATGGTGGTTGGGAGTGTGCTTTGGGATTAGGAGAACATCAGGTAGGTTTAGGGTGTCCTTGGGGTGGATCTATGGTATTTGGGGTTTTCTTCCAATTTTGGGAGTGATGCCGTTCTTGTTTGGGGTGTTTTTGACGTTTTTTGGGGTCTCTGTTCGGTTTTGTTGGGTTCTCGTTGGTCATCGTGTTGGAAAAGGGTAAATTGTGGGTTTTGGAGAACATCAGGTAGGTTTAGGGTGGTTTTGGGGTGGATCTATGGTTTTGGCGTATTTTCTTCCAGTTTTGGGGGTGATGCCGATATTTGTTGGGGTGTTTTTGACGTGTTTTGGGGTCTCCATTAGGTTTTGTTGGGTTCTTGTTTGTCATTATGTTAAATAGGAGTGGATTGTGGGTTTTGGAGAACATCAGGTAGGTTTAGGGTGGTTTTGGGGTGGATCTATGGTTTTGGCGTATTTTCTTCCAGTTTTGGGGGTGATGCCGATATTTGTTGGGGTGTTTTTGACGTGTTTTGGGGTCTCCATTAGGTTTTGTTGGGTTCTTGATTGTCATTATGTTAAATAGGAGTGGATTGTGGGTTTTGGAGAAGATCAGGTAGGTTTAGGGTGGTTTTGGGGTGGATCTATGGTTTTGGCGTATTTTCTTCCAGATTTGGGGGTGATGCCATTCTTGTTTGGGGTGTTTTTGACGTTTTTTGGGGTCTCTGTTTGGTTTTGTTGGGTTCTCGTTGGTCATCATGGTGGAAAAGTGTAAATTGTGGGCTTTGGAGAAGATCAGGTAGGTTTAGGGTGGTTTTGGGGTGGATCTATGGTATTCAGTTTTTTTTTTTTTTGGGGGTGGGTGGGGGGGATGATCCTGGACTTTTTGTGTTGTTTTTGACGTGTTTTGGGGTCTCCGTTGTGTTTCATTGGGTTTTCCATGGTCATCATGGTGGAAAAGAGTAAATTGTGGGTTTTGGAGAACATCAGGTAGGTGTAGGGTGGTTTTGGGGAGGATCTATGGTTTTGGTGTATTTTCTTCCCGTTTTGGGGGTGATGCCATTTTTGTTTGGGGTGTTTTTTAATGTTTTTGGGGTCTCTGTTTGGTTTTGTTGGGTTCTCGTTGGTCATCATGGTGGAAAAGTGTAAATTGTGGGTTTTGTAGAATATCAGGTAGGTTTAGGGTGGTTTTGGGTGGATATATGGTAATCAGTTTTTTTTTTTTTTTTTTTTGTGGGGGGGGGGTATGATCCTGGACTTTTTGTGTTGTTTTTGACGTGTTTTGGGGTCTCCGTTGTGTTTCATTTGGTTTTCCATTGTCATCGTGTTGTAAAAGGGTAAATTGTGGGTTTTGGAGAACTTCAGGTAGGTTTAGGGGGACTTTTCGCGTGGATTCATGGTATTTGGGGTTTTCTTCTATTTTGGAGAGTGATCCTCTCCTTTCTTCGTGTGATTTTGAAGTGTTTTGGGGTTTCCGTTGCGTTTCGTTGAGTTCCTAATGCGTTTTATGGTGGTTGGGAGTGTGCTTTGGGATTAGGAGAACATCAGGTAGGTTTAGGGTGTCCTTGGGGTGGATCTATGGTATTTGGGGTTTTCTTCCAATTTTGGGAGTGATGCCGTTCTTGTTTGGGGTGTTTTTGACGTTTTTTGGGGTCTCTGTTGGGTTTTGTTGGGTTCTCGTTGGTCATCGTGTTGGAAAAGGGTAAATTGTGGGTTTTGGAGAACATCAGGTAGGTGTAGGGTGGTTTTGGGGTGGATCTATGGTTTTGGCGTATTTTCTTCCAGTTTTGGGGGTGATGCCGATATTTGTTGGGGTGTTTTTGACGTGTTTTGTTGTGTCCATTAGGTTTTGTTGGGTTCTTGATTGTCATTATGTTAAATAGGAGTGGATTGTGGGTTTTGGAGAAGATCAGGTAGGTTTAGGGTGGTTTTGGGGTGGATCTACGGTTTTGGGGGATTTTCTTCCAGTTTTGGGGGTGATGCCGTTCTTGTTTGGGGTGTTTTTGACGTGTTTTGTTGTGTCCATTAGGTTTTGTTGGGTTCTTGTTTGTCATTATGTTAAATAGGAGTGGATTGTGGGTTTTGGAGAACATCAGGTAGGTTTCGGGTGGTTTTGGGGTGGATCTATGGTTTTGGCGGATTTTCTTCCAGTTTTGGGGGTGATGCCGTTCTTGTTTGGGGTGTTTTTGACGTTTTTTGGGGTCTCTGTTGGGTTTTGTTGTGTTCTCGTTGGTCATCGTGTTTGAAAAAGATAAATTGTGGGTTTTGGAGAACATCAGGTAGGTGTAGGGTGGTTTTGGGGTGGATCTATGGTTTTGGTGTATTTTCTTCCCGTTTTGGGGGTGATGCCATTTTTGTTTGGGGTGTTTTTTAATGTTTTTGGGGTCTCTGTTGGGTTTTGTTGGGTTCTCGTTGGTCATCATGGTGGAAAAGTGTAAATTGTGGGTTTTGTAGAATATCAGGTAGGTTTAGGGTGGTTTTGGGTGGATATATGGTACTCAGTTTTTTTTTTTTTTTTTTTTTTTTTGGGGGGGGGTATGATCCTGGACTTTTTGTGTTGTTTTTGACGTGTTTTGGGGTCTCCGTTGTGTTTCATTTGGTTTTCCATGGTCATCGTGTTGTAAAAGGGTAAATTGTGGGTTTTGGAGAACTTCAGGTAGGTTTAGGGGGACTTTTCGCGTGGATTCATGGTATTTGGGGTTTTCTTCTATTTTGGAGAGTGATCCTCTCCTTTCTTCGTGTGATTTTGAAGTGTTTTGGGGTTTCCGTTGCGTTTCGTTGAGTTCCTAATGCGTTTTATGTTGGTTGGGAGTGTGCTTTGGAATTAGGAGAACATCAGGTAGGTTTAGGGTGTCCTTGGGGTGGATCTATGGTATTTGGGGTTTTCTTCCAGTTTTGGGGGTGATGCCGATATTTTTTGGGGTGTTTTTGACGTGTTTTGGGGTCTCCATTAGGTTTTGTTGGGTTCTTGTTTGTCATTATGTTAAATAGGAGTGGATTGTGGGTTTTGGAGAACATCAGGTAGGTGTAGGGTGGTTTTGGGGTGGATCTATGGTTTTGGCGTATTTTCTTCCAGTTTTGGGGGTGATGCCGATATTTGTTGGGGTGTTTTTGACGTGTTTTGGGGTCTCCGTTGTGTTTCATTGGGTTTTCCATGTTCATCATGGTGGAAAAGTGTAAATTGTGGGTTTTGGAGAACATCAGGTAGGTTTAGGGTGGTTTTGGGGTGGATCTATGGTATTCATTTTTTGTTTGTTTTATTATTTGGGGGGAGGAGGTGGGAAGATCCAGGACTTTTTGTGTTGTTTTTGACGTGTTTTGGGGTCTCCGTTGTGTTTCATTGGGTTTTCCATGCTCATCGTGTTTTAAAAGGGTAAATTGTGGGTTTTGGAGAACTTCAGGTAGGTTTAGGGGGAGTTTTCACGTGGATTCATGGTATTTGGGGTTTTCTTCTTTTTGGGGGAGTGATCCTCTCCTTTCTTCGGGTGATTTTGAAGTGTTTTGGGGTTTCCTTTGCGTTTCGTTGAGTTCCTAATGTGTTTTATGGTGGTTGGGAGTGTGCTTTGGGATTAGGAGAACATCAGGTAGGTTTAGGGTGTCTTTGGGGTGGATCTATGGTATTTGGGGTTTTCTTCTATTTTTTGGCGTGAACCTGTTCTTTTTTTTTGGGTGTATTTGACGTGTTTTGGGGTCTCCGTTGGGTTTTGTTGTGTTCCTGTTGGTCTTTCTGTTAAATAGGTGTGGATTGTGGGTTTTGGAGAAGATCAGGTAGGTTTAGGGTGGTTTTGGGGTGGATCTATGGTTTTGGCGTATTTTCTTTCAGTTTTGGGGGTGATGCCGATATTTTTTGGGGTGTTTTTGACGTGTTTTGGGGTCTCTGTTGGGTTTATTTGCGTTGTCATTGTTCATCATGGTGGAAAAGTGTACATTGTGGGTTTTGGAGAACATCAGGTAGGTTTAGGGTGTCTTTGGGGTGGATCTATGGTCTTTGGGGTTTTCTTCTATTTTTTGGCATGAACCTGTTCTTTTTTGGGGTGTTTTTGATGTGTTTTGGGGTCTCCGTTGGGTTTTGTTGTGTTCTTGTTGGTCATTATGTTAAATAGGAGTGGATTGTGGGTTTTGGAGAAGATCAGGTAGGTTTAGGGTGGTTTTGGGGTGGATCTATGGTTTTGGGGGATTTTCTTTCAGTTTTGGGGGTGATGCCATTCTTGTTTGGGGTGTTTTTTAAGGTTTTTGGGGTCTCTGTTTGGTTTTGTTGGGTTCTCGTTGGTCATCATGGTGGAAAAGGGTAAATTGTGGGTTTTGGAGAAGATCAGGTAGGTTTAGGGTGTCTTTGGGGTGGATCTATGGTATTTGGGGTTTTCTTCTATTTTTTGTCGTGATCCTGTTTTTTTTTTTTGGTTGTATTTGACGTGTTTTGGGGTCTCCGTTGGGTTTTGTTGTGTTCCTGTTTGTCTTTCTGTTAAATAGGTGTGGATTGTGGGTTTTGGAGAACTTCAGGTAGGTTTAGGGTGGTTTTGGGGTGGATCTATGGTTTTGGCGGATTTTCTTTCAGTTTTGGGGGTGATGCCGTTCTTGTTTGGGGTGTTTTTTAAGGTTTTTGGGGTCTCTGTTTGGTTTTGTTGGGTTCTCGTTGGTCATCATGGTGGAAAAGGGTAAATTGTGGGTTTTGGAGAAGATCATGTAGGTTTAGGGTGTCTTTGGGGTGTATCTATGGTATTTGGGGTTTTCTTCTATTTTTTGTCGTGATCCTGTTTTTTTTTTTTGGGTGTATTTGACGTGTTTTGGGGTCTCCGTTGGGTTTTGTTGTGTTCCTGTTGGTCTTTCTGTTAAATAGGTGTGGATTGTGGGTTTTGGAGAAGATCAGGTAGGTTTAGGGTGGTTTTGGGGTGGATCTATGGTTTTGGCGGATTTTCTTTCAGTTTTGGGGGTGATGCCGTTCTTGTTTGGGGTGTTTTTGATGTGTTTTGGGGTCTCTGTTTGGTTTTGTTGGGTTCTCGTTGGTCATCATGGTGGAAAAGTGTAAATTGTGGGTTTTGGAGAACATCAGGTATGTTTAGGGTGTCTTTGGGGTGGATCTATGGTATTTGGGGTTTTCTTCTATTTTTTGGCATGAACCTGTTCTTTTTTGGGGTGTTTTTGATGTGTTTTGGGGTCTCCGTTGTGTTTCGTTGGGTTTTCCATGGTCATTTTGTTGGAAAAGTGTAAATTGTGAGTTTTGGAGAACATCAGGTAGGTTTAGGGTGGTTTTGGGGTGGATCTATGGTATTCATTTTTTCTTTGTTTTTTTTTTTTTTTTGGGGGGGGGGGGGGGGGGATGATCCTGGACTTTTTGTGTTGTTTTTGACGTGTTTTGGGGTCTCCGTTGTGTTTCATTGGGTTTTCCATGCTCATCGTGTTGTAAAAGGGTAAATTGTGGGTTTTGGAGAACTTCAGGTAGGTTTAGGGGGAGATTTCACGTGGATTCATGGTATTTGGGGTTTTCTTCTTTTTGGGGAAGTGATCCTCTCCTTTCTTCGGGTGATTTTGAAGTGTTTTGTGGTTTCCGTTGCGTTTCGTTGAGTTCCTAATGTGTTTTATGTTGGTTGGGAGTGTGCTTTGGGATTAGGAGAACATCAGGTAGGTTTAGGGTGTCTTTGGGGTGGATCTATGGTATTTGGGGTTTTCTTCTATTTTTTGGCGTGATCCTGTTCTTTTTTTTTTGGGTGTATTTGACGTGTTTTGGGGTCTCCGTTGGGTTTTGTTGTGTTCCTGTTGGTCTTTCTGTTAAATAGGTGTGGATTGTGGGTTTTGGAGAAGATCAGGTAGTTTTAGGGTGGGTTTTGGGGTGGATATATGGTTTTGGGGGATTTTCTTTCAGTTTTGGGGGTGATGCCGATATTTTTTGGGGTGTTTTTGACGTGTTTTGGGGTCTCTGTTGGGTTTGTTTGCGTTGTCATTGGTCATCATGGTGTAAAAGGGTACATTGTGGGTTTTGGAGAACATCAGGTAGGTTTAGGGTGTCTTTGGGGTGGATCTATGGTCTTTGGGGTTTTCTTCTATTTTTTGGCATGAACCTGTTCTTTTTTGGGGTGTTTTTGATGTGTTTTGGGGTCTCCGTTGGGTTTTGTTGTGTTCTTGTTGGTCATTATTTTAAATAGGAGTGGATTGTGGGTTTTGGAGAAGATCAGGTAGGTTTAGGGTGGTTTTGGGGTGGATCTATGGTTTTGGGGGATTTTCTTCCAGTTTTGGGGGTGATGCCATTCTTGTTTGGGGTGCTTTTTAAGGTTTTTGGGGTCTCTGTTCGGTTTTGTTGGGTTCTCATTTGTCATCATGGTGGAAAAGTGTAAATTGTGGGTTTTGGAGAACATCAGGTAGGTTTAGGGTGGTTTTGGGTGGATATATGGTATTCAGTTTTTTTTTTTCTTTTTTTGGGGGGGGGGGGGGGGGCATGATCCTGGACTTTTTGTGTTGTTTTTGACGTGTTTTGGGGTCTCCGTTGTGTTTCATTGGGTTTTCCATGGTCATCGTGTTGTAAAAGGGTAAATTGTGGGTTTTGGAGAACTTCAGGTAGGTTTAGGGGGAGTTTTCGCGTGGATTCATCGTATTTGGGGTTTTCTTCTTTTTGGGGGAGTGATCCTCTCCTTTCTTCGGGTGATTTCGAAGTGTATTGTGGTTTCCGTTGCGTTTCGTTGAGTTCCTAATGTGTTTTATGGTGGTTGGGAGTGTGCTTTGGGATTAGGAGAACATCAGGTAGGTTTAGGGTATCTTTGAGGTGGATCTATGGTATTTGGGGTTTTCTTCTATTTTTTGGCGTGATCCCGTTCTTTTTTTTTGGGTGTATTTGACGTGTTTTGGGGTCTCCGTTGGGTTTTGTTGTGTTCCTGTTGGTCTTTCTGTTAAATAGGTGTGGATTGTGGGTTTTGGAGAACTTCAGGTAGGTTTAGTGTGGTTTTGGGGTGGATCTATGGTTTTGGGGGATTTTCTTTCAGTTTTGGGGGTGATGCCGATATTTTTTGGGGTGTTTTTGACGTGTTTTGGGGTCTCCATTAGGTTTTGTTTTGTTCTTTTTGGTCATTATGTTAAATAGGTGTGGATTGTGGGGTTTGGAGAACATCAGGTAGGTTTAGGGTGGTTTTGGGGTGGATCTATGGTTTTGGGGGATTTTCTTCCAGTTTTGGGGGTGATGCCGTTCTTGTTTGGGGTGTTTTTTAAGGTTTTTGGGGTCTCTGTTTGGTTTTGTTGGGTTCTCGTTGGTCATCATGGTGGAAAAGGGTAAATTGTGGGTGTTGGAGAACATCAGGTAGGTTTAGGGTGGTCTTGGGGTGGATATATGGTATTCAGTTTTTTTTTTTTTTTGGGGTGGGTGGGGGGGATGATACTGGAGTTTTTGTGTTGTTTTTGACGTGTTTTGGGGTCTCCGTTGTGTTTCATTGGGTTCTCGTTGGTCATCATGGTGGAAAAGGGTAAATTGTGGGTTTTGGAGAAGATCAGGTAGGTTTAGGGTGGTTTTGGGGTGGATCTATGGTTTTGGGGGATTTTCTTCCAGTTTTGGATGTGATGCCATTCTTGTTTGGGGTTTTTTTTAAGGTTTTTGGTGTCTCTGGTATTGTTGGGTTCTCGTTGGTCATCATGGTGGAAAAGGGTATATTGTGGGTTTTGGAGAACATCAGGTAGGTTTAGGGTGGTTTTGGGGTGGATCTATGGTTTTGGCGGATTTTCTTTCAGTTTTGGGGGTGATGCCGATATTTTTTGGGGTGTTTTTGACGTGTTTTGGGGTCTCTGTTGGGTTTATTTGCGTTCTCATTGGTCATCATGGTGGAAAAGTGTACATTGTGGGTTTTGGAGAACATCAGGTAGGTTTAGGGTGTCTTTGGGGTGGATCTATGGTATTTGGGGTTTTCTTCTATTTTTTGGCATGAACCTGTTCTTGTTTGGGGTGTTTTTGATGTGTTTTGGGGTCTCCGTTGGGTTTTGTTGTGTTCTTGTTGGTCATTATTTTAAATAGGTGTGGATTGTGGGTTTTGGAGAAGATCGGCTAGGTTTAGGGTGGTTTTGGGGTGGATCTATGGTTTTGGCGTATTTTCTTTCAGTTTTGGGGGTGATGCCGATATTTTTTGGGGTGTTTTTGACGTGTTTTGGGGTCTCTGTTGGGTTTATTTGCGTTGTCATTGGTCATCATGGTGGAAAAGGGTAAATTGTGGGTTTTGGAGAACATCAGGTAGGTTTAGGGTGTCTTTGGGGTGGATCTATGGTCTTTGGGGTTTTCTTCTATTTTTTGGCATGAACCTGTTCTTTTTTGGGGTGTTTTTGATGTGTTTTGGGGTCTCCGTTGGGTTTTGTTGTGTTCTTGTTGGTCATTATTTTAAATAGGAGTGGATTGTGGGTTTTGGAGAAGATCAGGTAGGTTTAGGGTGGTTTTGGGGTGGATCTATGGTTTTGGCGTATTTTCTTCCAGATTTGGGGGTGATCCTGTTCTTCTTTGGGGTGTTTTTGACGTGTTTTGGGTTCTCCGTTGGGTTTCGTTGTGTTTTCCATGTTCATCATGGTAGAAAAGTGTAAATTGTGGGTTTTGGAGAACATCAGGTAGGTTTAGGGTGGTTTTGGGGTGGATCTATGGTATTCAGTTTTTTTTTTTTTTTGGGTGGTGAGGGGGGATGATCCTGGAGTTTTTGTGTTGTTTTTGACGTGTTTTGGGGTCTCCGTTGTGTTTCATTGGGTTTTCCATGGTCATCGTGTTGTAAAAGGGTAAATTGTGGGTTTTGGAGAACTTCAGGTAGGTTTAGGGGGAGATTTCACGTGGATTCATGGTTTTGGGGGATTTTCTTCCAGTTTTGGGGGTGATGAGGTTCTTGTTTGGGGTGTTTTTGACGTGTTTTGTGGTCTCCATTAGGTTTTGTTGTGTTCTTGTTGGTCATTATTTTAAATAGGTGTGGATTGTGGGTTTTGGAGAACATCAGGTAGGTTTAGGGTGGTTTTGTGGCGGATCTATGGTTTTGGCGTATTTTCTTCCAGTTTTGGGGGTGATGCCATTCTTGTTTGGGGTGTTTTTTAAGGTTTTTGGTGTGTCTGTTTGGTTTTGTTGGGTTCTCGTTGGTCATCATGGTGGAAAAGGGTAAATTGTGGGTTTTGGAGAAGATCAGGTAGGTTTAGGGTGGTTTTGGGGTGGATCTATGGTATTTGGGGTTTTCTTCTATTTTTTGGCGTGAACCTGTTCTTTTTTGGGGTGTTTTGGACGTGTTTTGGGGTCTCCGTTGGGTTTTGTTGTGTTCTTGTTGGTCATTATGTTAAATAGGAGTGGATTGTGGGTTTTGGAGAAGATCAGGTAGGTTTAGGGTGCTTTTGGGGTAGATCTATGGTTTTCAGTTTTTTTTTTTTTTGTGGGGGGGGGTGATTCATGGTATTTGGGGTTTACTTCTATTTTTTGGCGTGATCCTGTCCTTTTTTGGGGTGTTTTTGACGTGTTTTGGGGTCTCCGTTGGGTTTCGTTGGGTTTACCGTTGTCATCGTGGTGGTAAAAGGTAAATTGTGGGTTTTGGAGAAATTCAGGTGAGTTTAAGGATTTTTGGGTGGTGGATCTATGGTTTTGGGGATTTTCTTTCGTTTTTGGGGGTGATCCTGTTCTTGTTTGGGGTGTTTTGGACGTGTTTTGGTGTCTCCGTTGGATTTTGTTGGGTTTTCCGTGGTCATCATGGTGGAAAAGGGTAAATTGTGGGTTTTGGAGAACTTCAGGTAGTTTTAATGGGACTTTTGGGGTGGATTCATGGTATTTGCGTTTTTCTTCTGTTTTTTTTTGGGGTGATCTTGTTCTTTTTTGGTGTGTTTTTGACATGTTTTGGGGTCTCCGTTGGGTTTCGTTGGGTTGTCGTTTGTCGTTAAGGTCAATGGGAGTGGATTGTGGGGTTTGGAGAAGATCAGGTGAGCTTAGGGTGGTTTTGGGGGGAAAATCACGGTTTTGGTTTTTTTTCTTCTGATCCAGTTCCTTTTTGGCGTGTTTTTGACGTGTTTTGGGGTCTCCGTTGGATTTTAGTTGGGTTCTTGTTGGTCATCAGTGTGGAAAATGGTAAATAGTTGGTTTTGGTGAACATCAGGTAGGTTTAGGGTGGTTTGGGGATGCATCTATGGTATTTGGGGTTTTCTTCTGTTTTTTTTTTTTTTTTTGGGGTGATCCTGTTCTTTTTTTTGTGGTGTTTTGGACGTGTTTTGGGGTCTCTGTTGGGTTTCGTTGGGTTTTCCGTTGTCATCATGTTGGAAAATGGTAAATTGTGGGTTTTGGAGAACATCAGGTAGGTTAAGGGGGAAGTTTGGGGTGGATTCATGGTATTTGGGGTTTTCTTTCGTTTTGGGGTGATCCTGTTCTTGTTTGGGGTGTTTTGGACGTGTTTTGGGGTCTCCGTTGGGTTTTGTTGTTTTCTTGTTGGGCGTTATGTTAAATAGGTGTGGATTGTGGGTTTTGGAGAACATCAGGTAGGTTTTAGTTTTTTTGGGGGTTATATCATGTTTTTTTTTTTTTTTTTTTTTTTTAGGATCTGGGTTGATTTTGTTTTTTTTTTTATTATTTATTTTTTTGATTCTCTGTTATGTTTCGTTGGGTTTTCCGTGGTCATCATGGTGGAAAAGGGTAAATTGTGGGTTTTGGAGAACATCAGGTAGGTTTAGGGTGGTTTTGGGGTGTATCTATGGTTTTGGTGGATTTTCATCCAGTTTTGGGGGTGATGCCGATATTTTTTGGGGTGTTTTTGACGTTTTTTGGGGTCTCCGTTGGGTTTTGTTGGGTTCTCGTTGGTCATCATGGTGGAAAAGTGTAAATTGTGGATTTGGGGAACATCAGGTAGGTTTATGGTGGTTTTGGGGTGGATCTATGGTTTTGGGGGATTTTCTTCCAGTTTTGGGGGTGATGCCGATATTTTTTGGGGTGTTTTTGACGTGTTTTGGGTTCTCCATTAGGTTTAGTTGGGTTCTTGTTTGTCATTATGTTAAATAGGAGTGGATTGTGGGTTTTGCAGAACATCAGGTAGGTTTAAGGGTTTTTTTAGGGTTAAATCATGGCATTTTTTTATTTATTTATTTTTTTTTTTTTTAGGATCTGGGTTGATTTTGGTGTGTTTTTGACGTGTTTTGGGGTCTCCGTTGGGTTTCGTTGCGTTTTCCGTGGTCATCATGGTGGAAAAGGGTAAATTGCTGTTTTTGGAGAACTTCAGGTAGGTTTAGGGGGAGTTTTCGCGTGGATTCATCGTATTTGGGGTTTTCTTCTTTTTTGGAGAGTGATCCTCTCCTTTCTTCGGGTGATTTTGAAGTGTTTTGGGGTTTCCGTTGCGTTTCGTTGAGTTCCTAATGTGTTTTATGGTGGTTGGGAGTGTGCTTTGGGATTAGGAGAACATCAGGTAGGTTTAGGGTGTCTTTGGGGTGGATCTATGGTATTTGGGGTTTTCTTCTATTTTTTGGCGTGAACCTGTTCTTTTTTGGGGTGTTTTGGACGTGTTTTGGGGTCTCCGTTGGATTTTGTTGGGTTTTCCGTGGTCATCATGGTGGAAAAGGGTAAATTGTGGGTTTTGGAGAACTTCAGGTAGTTTTAATGGGACTTTTGGGGTGGATTCATGGTATTTGCGTTTTTCTTCTGTTTTTTTTTGGGGTGATCTTGTTCTTTTTTGGTGTGTTTTTGACATGTTTTGGGGTCTCCGTTGGGTTTCGTTGGGTTGTCGTTTGTCGTTAAGGTCAATGGGAGTGGATTGTGGGGTTTGGAGAAGATCAGGTGAGCTTAGGGTGGTTTTGGGGGGAAAATCACGGTTTTGGTTTTTTTTCTTCTGATCCAGTTCCTTTTTGGCGTGTTTTTGACGTGTTTTGGGGTCTCCGTTGGATTTTAGTTGGGTTCTTGTTGGTCATCAGTGTGGAAAATGGTAAATAGTTGGTTTTGGTGAACATCAGGTAGGTTTAGGGTGGTTTGGGGATGCATCTATGGTATTTGGGGTTTTCTTCTGTTTTTTTTTTTTTTTTTGGGGTGATCCTGTTCTTTTTTTTGTGGTGTTTTGGACGTGTTTTGGGGTCTCTGTTGGGTTTCGTTGGGTTTTCCGTTGTCATCATGTTGGAAAATGGTAAATTGTGGGTTTTGGAGAACATCAGGTAGGTTAAGGGGGAAGTTTGGGGTGGATTCATGGTATTTGGGGTTTTCTTTCGTTTTGGGGTGATCCTGTTCTTGTTTGGGGTGTTTTGGACGTGTTTTGGGGTCTCCGTTGGGTTTTGTTGTTTTCTTGTTGGGCGTTATGTTAAATAGGTGTGGATTGTGGGTTTTGGAGAACATCAGGTAGGTTTTAGTTTTTTTGGGGGTTATATCATGTTTTTTTTTTTTTTTTTTTTTTTTAGGATCTGGGTTGATTTTGTTTTTTTTTTTATTATTTATTTTTTTGATTCTCTGTTATGTTTCGTTGGGTTTTCCGTGGTCATCATGGTGGAAAAGGGTAAATTGTGGGTTTTGGAGAACATCAGGTAGGTTTAGGGTGGTTTTGGGGTGTATCTATGGTTTTGGTGGATTTTCATC
>NW_028136607.1:17500-22500 GCF_965140915.1 Aythya marila | reverse complement strand
AGGGTTAGGGTTAGGGCTAGGGTTAGGGTTAGGGTTAGTGTTCTCTTAGGGTTAGGTTTAGGGTTAGGGTTAGGTTTAGGGTTCGGGTTAGGGTTAGGGTTAGGGTTAATGTTCTCTTAGGGATAGGGTTAAGGTTAGTGTTAGGGTTAGATTTAGGTTTAGGGTTAGGGTTAGGGTCACGGTTAGGGTTAGGGTTAGGGTTAGGGTTAGTGTTCACTTAGGATTATGTGAGGAATGTTTTAACAATTCATGTCCATAAAGAACAATTCTGTTTGAAATGTTTGAATCCTGTCTGCCTCTGGGCCCTGCACTGGCAATTCAATGCTTGAACCACAGCTGCAGTGTGTCCCAGTCTCCCCCTCATTCCTCATTCTAGCCAATTTATCACTTCTTAAATTTATGAACCTGTTTGCTTTTGTTATTCCGGACTTCTATTTCTAACACTGCTATAGATGTGTCTGTGAATGGCTGGGGAAGAATGTTTTAATTACCCGTGTGTCTGGGAGTTTCAGAACAACTGATAACAACTAGTGACTGTTATGGGATACTATGTGGATCTTTGGTATCTGGTTAGGGGGGGGGCCGAGAAGGAAGCTGAAAAGCGGCTGGGAGACAAGATTTGAAGAAGGTGTTTTGAAGAAGGTGTTCTGTAAACTTGGGATGGTGCCCAGTAAGTACAAAGGGGAAGAGGAAGACTGCGAGCCTTCAGCATGGAAGACCCCTAGAGACCCCCAGAAGAGACCCCAGAGGAGACCGCGCATGCTCCAGTAGGAGGGACTGCACCCCGGAAGCTAATTTTAATAATCTATTTTTTTTAGAAGTAGTAATGAATATGTATTAGTCTAGGAGCATAAAAATCAGCTGCTTGATGTAACTGGTGTGCGTCCTGGTGGAGCGGAGACTCCCGGTGCACCCAGCGCTGTTTGCTTACCTCTATTCCTTTATATTCTTTCAATAAATCCTATTTTTTTATTTAATCCTAATTTGAATCCTGAGCCATTTATAACAATTTGGGGGCTCGTCCGGGATGGCTATAGTTCCTGAATTCTGATTTAATCTAGGAGAGGCGCCCCACCATTTGGTGGCTCCTGTTTGAGTCAGATCAGGACTAATGCCATCCTGAACCTGAATAAAGGTAAGCAAAGAATTTGATTTTTTTGGAGCTCCCTTGCCGGCTGTTTTTTGCCCGTAATTCTGCGCGCGAAGATCCGGACGAAGACGACAGTCGTTTGGATACCGTCTGGTTCGATCCCAGACAAAGACGCTTGTGGATACCGTCCGGTTGGACTCTGGACGAAGACGACTGATTCGTAAGATACCGTCCGGTTGGGTAAAGGTACGGTTGCCCGTGTTTGTGTGTGAGAGTGTAACTGAGGCTTCTAAAGTCTGCGTAGAAGTCTTTTTGTTTTCTCACTGGTTCTAATCTCCTGTCGGGGGGTCTGGGCTGGTGAATGGAGTGATACATGGGTGGGTGATAGGTCCTAAACCCCCTGCAAGACACTCTCACTGTGGGCAACCAAGGGCTGTGGGAATTGCCACTAGTAAAATTCCCGGATGGGTCAGATAAAATCGAAGACCAAGGACCAGAAAGGGAGAAAATTACCAGATATATGACCAAAAAGTCCATTATGAATAATGATTAGAAATTGGAACAATAGGGGCCCCAGAAAATTAAAGAGTAAATTAAAAATGATCCAGTATTTTATGATAGAATGACCAAAAGAACCCTTAAGACCCCATGTATTTTGATCCACGGAGGACGGGGTCTGTCAGGCTTTAAACATTAATAGTAGAATAGCTGTGGATCCGGAAAAGAGCAAGCTGAAACAATGGAATTAGAAATTAGAGAGCAATTGATTAAGAATGAATATGTGCTGCATTTGTGCCTGTGCTGCACTTATACCACCAGATAACAGGAGCCTCTCGGACCCCGAGAACCAGATCAAAAACAACCTCATGGTTCAGATTTTAATCAAGGGGTCTGAGATAAGGAGGACTGTTCACAAAGGGACAGGTTAGGAATATGTATATGTATAGGAATGTTCATGTATATGTAACTCTTTACTAAAGCAATTTGCCACGTTAGGCGTGCACGACTCTGGTGGGACTACCCGCCCCGAGCTGCATGGAACTGAGTAAACATACCTACTTTACAATCTTACTGATTGTGGAGTCAGCTTTCTGTGAGTCATTTTGGTGAGCCAGGCAGGAGACACTCTGCTCGGCTGCAGGATCGGCTGCAGCGCGGACGCCCCTAGGTGCACCCTGAGCGTTTTGCTTGGAGGGGACTCCACTCTCAGCTGCTCACCGCAGGAGCAAAGATCTCCTGAAACTGCAGACAAACGGTATGTTTTCAGCTGCTGGAGGGATACTAACTGGAGTGTTAATAATTGTATGTGTTTTTATGTATGTATTTTGTGTTGACATTTTGTATATTGTAATATTTGCATATTGTATGTATTTTGTGTTGAAAGTATTTGTGTAAATGTAAGGGTTTGAAACAAAGTGTTACAAGTCACTTCACGAAGAACACAGTCAGAGACAATACTTATTTGGTTGGTTATCATTCTAAATTATATTCCTGTGGTATGAATGAGATGTGCTGGAGGTCTCCGTGTGCGATTGTGCTGTGTGAGTGAGACGCAGCGTTGCTGCAAAGCGAGTGCAGAGTTCCAATCCATGGTTCCGTACTCTCTGCAAGGGGAGTGGGCAGAGATGAACGAAGTGCTTGACAGACTGAAAAGAAGTGCTGTTTTATCCAAGTTTGAGTGGTGGTGCCTAATATATGGGCCCGGTGTATCTTGTGTATCTCGTGTATCCTATTTTTGCTCTTAAATGTTTTGACTGTGACAAGAAAAAGGCAGGAGCATGATCTGACTCTACTGGTGCTTTCGGCTGTGCTTCCTGCAACATATGAGGCCCGCACAGGCCGAGACCTGGACTCGCTGAGACCTGAACAGGCCGAGAGACCGGAGCGGCGCCGAGAGACTGGAGCGGCGCTGGGAGACCAGAGAAACTACGGAGGGACTACCGCTGGACGGAGAGAGCCCTGGGACGCTGCAGAGCCACGGACGGCTCTGAGAGACAAAGAATAGACCTGACAGAAGCTGCAAAACGCGGGGAAATTGAAGTAATTGCGGAACATCCGAGATCGAGTTGCTACGGGAGATCAGAGGCGTCAGTGGACACCGGCAGTCGACTCTCACCGTGAGGCGAGTCGGCGCAGAGCAGAGGGGCGGACATCAGGACCCCGCAGCCTGTCTGACGTAACCATGGAGGCAGCGGCAGCAGCGGCTGTGCTGCTTCACTCTAGCATTCTTTTTATAAAAGGTTTATCTTGCAATGCAAAAAGGACTATTAGTCCCCAGATTGATGTTATAACCATTACTAATGACGACTTAGCTCTATTGCAGGGCAGGAATGCAGAGACGCAGATTACACTGCCAAATGACCACCGGCAGGCTCTTTCACAAACCTAAGGTTGCAGCTGGCACTGCCTGCAGCCGTATAGCAGACGTTACACTCTCTTTCCTAACTAGTAATCATGTGTCTCATCCATTTGTGGTGAATGGTCAGTGGCAAAAAGAAAAGGAGGATGCCACTGACACTAACAGCATGGGTAATAGGAGTAGTATAAGTGACACAGGTGACGGTGCGGAGCGCTCTGCCTGCTGCTCACCTTCGCCCGACAATGTGACTTGTATCTACAAGAATGTATCTACAAGAAGTGGCGATGTGACAGAGATCCTTATTGTAAGGATGGAAGTGATGAAATTAACTGCCCTTCCTGGACCTGCAGGCCAGACCAGTTCAGATGTGAAGATGGGAACTGTGTCCATAGGAGTAGGCAGTGCAGTGGTCTGAGAGACTGTCTGGATGGCACTGATGAAACAATGTTATTCAGTGCTCTGGACCTGGCAAATTCAAGTGCAGAAGTGGAGAATGCATAGATATCAATAAAGTGTGTAACCAGCAGAGAGACTGCAAGGACTGGGGTGATGAGCCCCTGAAGGAATGCAACATAAATGAATGTGACTGTCCAGCTGAGTTTGAGTTTGTAAACAAGAGAAACTGTGGAGGTATTGATGAATGCCAAAACCCTGGTATCTGTAGTCAAATCTGTATCAACCTGAAATGTGGCTACAAATGTGAATGTAGCCGTGGCTATCAGATGAATCCTGCTACAGGAACCTGGAAAGGGCCATACGGCAAAGCAAATTAGATAACTGTTATTTAACTTGTCAGAAGATAAAAAAGAAAGTGTTTCAACAAGCAGCCATGGGAGGGAAGAATCACTGAACCCCCGATGTGAGGGACTGTACCTTGTTTTACTGACTACTGAAACAGCTGTGAGAACTGCAGAAAGGGACCCACGCATCCAGAATAAAAGGACCAGTAACTACTGAAACTTGGAGGGTTGAGTCCGCTCCTGGGAAACTGAAACTCAAGCTAAGGGAGAACTAATATTCTGGCAACGAGGCTCTGCATGAATGAAGGATGCTAAATAAAGGGGACAAGCCTAAAGGGAGAAAACGGAGAAGGCAAGACCGGGGCAGGACCCTCCACTGCGGTGTGTATGGTCTACCGAGGGAGGCAACCCCTATGGGTATTGACTGCCGAGTGAGAGGGCCTCGACCGGACTTCTCCCACACTAAGATCAGGTTGTCCCGAGAAAATAACATAAAAAAAAAACTTTTTTTTAAACCTATATAAAATTGTGATTCATTTTACAGGAGCTGGATCACCCTGACAGGCCGAACGGTAACACAAGCCTGAATTGACCCTGAAAGCGGGCCTAACTCCTTGACTGAAGGCTTTTGCCTATTATGATCCAGCTACGTGGGCAGAAGACAGATCCTGGGGCTATAGGACCTCAGTATATATACTTAATAGAATAATTAGGTTATTAGCTGTAATAGAAATAGTTATAAATGATGAGAACTGATTTAAATGAGTTTTAAAGATGAGAACTGCTTTGTATCAAAATTGCCTAGCTTTGG
>NW_028136607.1:10000-12500 GCF_965140915.1 Aythya marila | reverse complement strand
GGTAAGGGTTAGCGTTAGTGTTCTCTTAGGGTTATGGCTAGGAGTAGGGTTAGGGTTAGGGATAGGGTTAGTGTTAGGGTTAGGGTTAGGTTTAGTGTTCTCTTAGGTTTAGGGTTAGGGTTAGGGTAAGGGTAAGGGTTAGGGTTAGGGTAAGGGTTAGGGTTAGGGTTAGGGTTAGGGTTAGGTTTAGGGTTCTCTTAGGTTTAGGGTTAGGGTTAGGGTTAGGGTTAGGTTTAGGGGTAGGGTTAGGGTTAGGGTTAGGGTTAGTGTTCTCTTTTTGCGTTAGTGTTAGGGTTAGGTTTAGCGTTAGGGTAAGGGTTAGGGTTATTGTTAGGGATAGGGTTAGAGTTAGGGTTAGTTTTAGGTTTAGGGTTAGTGTTCTCTTAGGGTTAATTTTAGGGTTAGGTTTAGGGATAGGGTTAGGGTTAGGTTTAGGGTTAGCTTTAGTGTTAGTGTTCTCTTAGGGTTAGGGTTAGGGTTAGGGTTAGGGTTAGGGTTAGGGTTAGTGTTCTCTTAGTTTAGGGTTAGGGTTAGATTTAGGGTTAGGGTTAGGGTTAAGGTTAGGATTAGGGTTAAGGTTAGGGTTAGGGTTAGGGTTAGGGTTAGGTTTAGGGTTAGGGTTAGTGTTAGGGTTAGGGTTAGGGTTAGTGTTCTCTTAGGGTTAGGGATAGGATTGGGTTAGGGTTAGGGTTAGGGTTAGGGTTAGGGTTAGGGTTAGGGAAAGGGTTAAGGTTAGGGTTACGGTTAGGGTTAGGGTTAGTGTTCTCTTAGGTTTAGGGTTAGGGTCAAGATTAGGGTTAGGTTGATGGTTATGGTTAGTGTTCTCTTAGGGTTAGGGTTAGGATTAGGGTTAGGGTTAGGGTTAGGGTTAGTGTTAGCGTTAGTGCTCTTGTAGTGTTAGGGTTAGGGTTAGGGTAAGGGTTAGGTTTAGGGTTAGGGTTAGGGTTCGAATTAGGGTTAGGGTTAGGGTTAGGGTTAGAGTTAGGGTTAGGGTTAGGGTTAGGGTTAGGGTTAGGGGTTAGGGTTAGGGTTAGGGTTAGGGTTAGTGTTCTCTTAGGGTTAGGGTTAGGGTTAGGGTTAGGGTTAGGGTTAGGGTTAGGGTTAGTGTTAGGGTTAGGGTTAGTGTTGTCTTAGGGTTAGGGTTAGGGTTAGGGTTAAGGTTAGGGTTACGGTGTGGATTAGGGTTAGGGTTAGGGTTAGAGTTAGGTTTAGGTTTAGGGTTAAGCTTAGGGTTAGGATTAGGGTTAGGGTTAGGGTTAGAGTTAGGGTTAGAGTTAGGGTTAGGTTTAGCGGTAGTGCTCTCTTTTAGGGTTTGGGTTAGGGTTAAGGTTAGGGTTAGGGTTATGGTTAGGGTTTTGGTTAGGTTAGTGTTAGCATTAGTCTTCTCTTTTAGTGTTAGGGTTAGGGTTAGTGTTATAGTTAGGGTTAAGGTTAGCTTTAGTGTTAGGGTTAGTGTTCTCTTAGGGTTAGGGTTAGGTTTAGGGTTAAGGTTAGGCTTAGGTTGAGCTTTAGGTTAAGTGTTCTCTTAGGGTTAGGATTAGGATTAGGGTTAGGGTTAGGGTTAGTGTTAGGGTTAGGGTTAGTGTTATGGTTAGCGTTAGTGTTCTCTTTTAGTGTTAGGTTTAGTGTTAGGGTTAGGGTAAGGGTTAGGGTTACGGTTAGGGTTAGGTTTAGGGTTAGGGTTAGGGTTAGGGTTAGTGTTAGGGTTAGGGTTAGTGTTAGGGTTAGGGGTAGGGTTAGGGTTAGGGTTAGGGTTAAGGTTATGGTTAGGGTAGGGTTAGGGTTAGGGTTAGTGTTCTCTTAGGGTTTGGGTTAGGGTTAGGGTTAGTGTTATTGTTAGGGTTTAGGTTAGGGTTAGGGTTATGGTTATGGTTAGGGTTAGGGTTAGGGTTAGGGTTAGGGTTAGTGTTAGCTTTAGGGTCTGTGTTCTCTTAGGGTTAGATTAGTGTTAGGGTTAGGGTTAGGGTTAGGGTGTTGATTAGAGTTAGGGTTAGAGTTAGATTTAGGTTTAGTGTTAGGGTTAGGGTTAGAGTTAGGGTTAAGTTTAGGGTTAGGGTTAGGGTTAGGGTTAGGGTTAGGTTTAGGGTTAGGGTTAGGGTTAGGGTTAGCGTTAGTGTTCTCTTTTAGTGTTAGCGTTAGCGTTAGTGTTAGGGTTGGGTAGGGTTAGCATTAGAGTTCTCTTAGGGTTAGGGTTAGGGTAAGGGTTATGGTTAGGGTTAGGGTTTTGGTTAGGGTAGTGTTAGCATTAGTCTTCTCTATTAGGGTTAGGGTTAGGGTTAGGGTTATAGTTAGGGTTAGGTTTAGGGTTAGGCTTAGCTTTAGGTTTAGGGTTATTGTTCTCTTAGGGTTAGGGTTAGGATTAGTGTTAGGGTTTGGGTTAGGGTTAGGGTTAGGTTTAGCGTTAGTGTTCTCTTTTAGGGTTAGGGTTTGGGTTAGGGTTATTGTATGGGTTAGTGTTAGGGTTAGGGTTAGTGTTAGGGTTAGGGTTAGGTTTAGGGTT
>NW_028136609.1:0-29082 GCF_965140915.1 Aythya marila | reverse complement strand
ATGAACCCAACTATAACCAAACGGAGACCCCAAAACACGTCAAAAAACCCCCCAAAAAAGAACTGCATCAACCCAAAAAACAGAAGAAAACCCCATATACCATGAATCCACCCCAAAAGTCCCCTAAACCTACCGGATGCTCTCCAAAACCCCACAATTTACACTTTTCCACCATGATGACCAACAAGAACCCAACTAAAACCAAACGGAGACACCAAACATGTCAAAAACACCCCAAACAAGAATGGGATCAACACAAAAAACGAAAGAAAACCCCATATACCATGAATCCACCCCAAAAGTCCCCCTAAACCTACCTGATGTTCTCCAAAACCCACAATCTACACTTTTCCACCATGATGACAATGGAAAAAACCAAGGAAACCCAAAGGAGACACCAAAACACGTCAAAAACACCCCAAACAAGAATGGGATCACCCCAAAAAACAGAAGAAAACCCCATATACCATGAATCCACCCCAAATGTTCCCCTAAACCTACCTGAAGTTCTCCAAAACCCACAATCTACACTTTTCCACCATGATGAAAACGGAAAACCCAACAAAACCTTACGGAGACCCAAAACACGTCAAAGACACCCCAAAAAAGAACTGCATCACCACAAGAAACAGAAGAAAACCCCAAATACCATGAATCCACCCCAAATGTCCCCTAAATCTACCTGATGTTCTCCAAAACCCACAATCTACACTTTTCCACCATGATGACCACGGAAAACCCAACGAAACCCAACGGAGACCCCAAAACACGTCAAAAACACCCCAAACAAGAACGGACTCAACACAAAAAACGAAGAAACCCCAAAAGCCATAGATCCACCCGAAAGGTCCCTAAACCTACCTGATGTTCTCCAAAAACCCACAATTTACACTTTTCCACCATGATGACCAACAAGAACCAAACTAAAACAAAACGGAGACCCCAAAACACTGTCAAAAACACCCCAAAAAAGAACTGCATCACCCCAAAAAACAGAAGAAAACCCCATATACCATGAATCCACCCCATAGGTCTCTTTAAACCTACCTGATGTTCTCCCAAAACCCACAATCTACACTTTCCACATGATGACAACGGAAAAACCAAGGAAACCCAACGGAGACCCCAAAACACGTCAAAAACACCCCAAAAAAGAACTGCATCACCCCAAAAAACAGAAGAAAACCCCATATACCATGAATCCACCCCAAAACACCCCCTAAACCTACCTGATGTTCTCCAAAACCCACAATCTACACTTTTCCACCATGATGAAAACGGAAAAACCCAACAAAACCTTACGGAGACCCCAAAACACGTCAAGACACCCCCAAAAAGAACTGCATCACCCCAAGAAACAGAAGAAAACCCCAAATACCATGAATCCACCCCAAAAGTCCCCTAAACCTACCTGAAGTTCTCCAAAAACCCACAATCTACACTTTTCCACCATGATGACCACGGAAAACCCAACGAAACCCAACGGAGACCACAAAATACGTCAAAAACAACCCAAACAAGAATGGGATCAACACAAAAAAACGAAAGAAAACCCCAAAAGCCCATACATCAAACCCCAAAGGTCACCCTAAACCTACCTGATGTTCTCCAAAACCCCACAATTTACACTTTTCCACCATGATGACCAACAAGAACCCAACTAAATTCAAACGGAGACACCAAAACATGTCAAAAACACCCCAAACAAGAATGGGATCAACACAAAAAACGAAAGAAAACCCCATATACCATGAATCCACCCCAAAAGTCCCCCTAAACCTACCTGATGTTCTCCAAAACCCACAATCTACACTTTTACACCATGATGACAACGGAAAAACCAAGGAAACCCAACAGAGACCCCAAAACACGTCAAAAACACCCCAAAAAAGAACTGCATCACCCCAAAAAAACAGAAGAAAACCTCATATACCATGAATCCACCCCAAAAGACACCCTAAACCTACCTGATGTTCTCCAAAACCCACAATCTACACTTTTCCACCATGATGAAAACGGAAAACCCAACAAAACCCTACGGAGAGCCCAAAACACGACAAAGACACCCCAAAAAAGAACTGCATCACCCCAAGAAACAGAAGAAAACCCCAAATACCATGAATAACCCCAAAAGTCCCCTAAACCTACCTGAAGTTCCTCCAAAACCCACAATCTACACTTTTCCACCATGATGACCACGGAAAACCCAACGAAACCCAACGGACACCCCAAAACACGTCAAAAACACCCCAAACAAGAATGGGATCAACACAAAAACGAAAGAAAACCCCAAAAGCCATAGATCCAACCCAAAGGTCCCCCTAAACCTACCTGATGTTCTCCAAAAACCCACAATTTACACTTTTCCACCATGATGACCAACAAGGATCCAACTAAAACCAAACGGAGACACAAAAACATGTCAAAAACACCCCAAACAAGAATGGGATCAACACAAAAACTGAACGAAAACCCCATATACCATGAATCCACCCCAAAAGTCCCCCTAAACCTACCTGATGTTCTCCAAAACCCACAATCTACACTTTTCCACCATGATGACCAACAAGAACCCAACTAAAACCAAACGGAGACCCCAAAACATGTCAAAAACACCCCAAAAAAGAATGCATCACCCAAAAAACAGAAGAAAAGCCCAAATACCATGAATCCACCCCAAAAGTCCCCTAAACCTACCTGAAGTTCTCCAAAACCCACAATCTACACTTTTCCACCATGATGACCACGGAAAACCCAACGAAACCCAACGGACACCCCAAAACACGTCAAAAACACCCCAAACAAGAACGGACTCAACACAAAAAACGAAAGAAAACCCCAAAAGCCATAGATCCACCCCAAAAGTCCCCTATAAACCTACCGGATGTTCTCCAAAACCCCACAATTTACACATTTCCACCATGATGACCAACAAGGACCCAACTAAAACCAAACGGAGACCACAAAACATGTCAAAAACACACTAAAAAAGGAACTGCATCACCCAAGAAATAGAAGAAAACCTCAAATACCATGAATCCACCCCAAAAGTCCCCTAAACCTACCTGAAGTTCTCCAAAACCCACAATCTACACTTTTCCACCATGATGACCACGGTAAACACAACGAAACCAAAGGAGACCCCAGAACACGTCAAAAACACCCCAAACAAGAACGGATCAACACAAAAAATGAAAGAAAACCCAAAAGCCATAGATCCACCCCAAAAGTCCCCCTAAACCTACCGGAATGTTCTCCATAACCCCACAATTTACACTTTTCCACTATGATGACCAACAAGAACCCAACTAAAACCAAACGGAGACACCAAAACATGTCAAAAACACCCCAAACAAGAAATGGGATCAACACAAAAAACGAAAGAAAACCCCATATACCATGAATCCACCCCAAAAAGTCCCCCTAAACCCTACCTGATGTTCTCCAAAACCCACAATCTACACTTTTCCACCATGATGACAATGGAAAACCCAACGAAACCCAACGGAGACCCCAAAACACCTCAAAAACAACCCAAAAAAGAATGGGATCAACACAAAAAAACGAAAGAAAACCCCAAAAGCCATAGATCCACCCCAAAAGTCCCCCCTAAACCTACCTGATGTTCTCCAAAACCCACAATCTACACTTTTCCACCATGATGACAAACAAGAACCCAACTAAAACCAAACGGAGACACCAAAACATGTCAAAAACACCCCAAAAAAGGAACTGCATCAACCAAAAAACAGAAGAAAAGCCCAAATACCATGAATCCACCCCAAAAGTCCCCTAAACATACCTGAAGTTCTCCAAAACCCACCATCTACACTTTTCCACCATGATGACAACGGAAAACCCAACGAAACCCAACGGAGACCCCAAAACACGTCAAAAACACCCCAACAAGAACGGGATCAACACAAAAAACGGAAGAAAACCCCAAAAGCCATAGATCCACCCCAAAAGTCCCCCTAAACCTACCTGATGTTCTCCAAAACCCCACAATTTACACATTTCCACCATGATGACCAACAAGGACCCAACTAAACCAACGGAGACCCAAAAACATGTCAAAAACAACCCAAAAAAGAACTGCATCACCCAAAAAACAGAAGAAAAGCCCAAATACCATGAATCCACCCCAAAAGTCCCCTAAACCTACCTGAAGTTCTCCAAAACCCACAATCTACACTTTTCCACCATGATGACACGGAAAACCCAACAAAACCCAACGGAGACCCCAAAACACGTCAAAAACACCCCAAACAAGAACGGGGTCAACACAAAAAACAAAAGAAAACCCCAAAAGCAATAGATCCACCACAAAAGTCCCCCTAAACCTACCAAATGTTCTCCATAACCCCACAATTTACACTTTTCCACCATGATGACCAACAAGAACCCAACTAAAACCAAACGGAGACACAAAACATGTCAAAAACACCCCAAACAAGAATGGGATCAACACAAAAATGAAAGAAAACCCCATATACCATGAATCCACCCAAAAGTCCCCCTAAACCTACCTGAAGTTCTCCAAAACCACAATCTACACTTTTCCACCATGATGACACCGGAAAAACCAAGGAAACCCAACGGAGACCCCAAAACACGTCAAAAACACCCCAAAAAAGAAAATGCATCACCCCAAAAAACAGAAGAAAACCCCATATACCATGAATCCACCCCAAAAGACCCCCTAAACCTACCTGAAGTTCTCCAAACCCACAATCTACACTTTTCCACCATGATGAAAACGGAAAACCCAAGCAAAACCCTACGGAGACCCCAAAACACGTCAAAGACACCCCAAAAAAGAACTGCATCACCCCAAAAAAACAGAAGAAAACCCAAATACCATGACACCCCAAAAGTCCCCTAAACCTACCTGATGTTCTCCAAAAACCACAATCTACACTTTTTCCACCATGATGACCATGGAAAACCCAACGAAACCCAACAGAGACCCCAAAACACGTCAAAAACACCCCAAACAAGAATGGGATCAACACAAAAAACGAAAGAAAACCCCAAAAAGCCATAGATCCCACCCCAAAGGTCCCCTTAAACCTACCTGAAGTTCTCCAAAACCCACAATCTACACTTTTCCACCATGATGACAACGGAAAAACCCAACTAAACCAAACGGAGACCCCAAAACACGTCAAAAACACCACAAACAAGAACGGACTCAACACAAAAAACGAAAGAAAACCCCAAAAGCCATAGATCCACCCCAAAAGTCCCCCTAAACCTACCTGATGTTCTCCAAAACCCACAATTTACACTTTTCCACCATGATGACCAACAAGGACCCAACTAAAACCAAACGGAGACACCAAAACATGTCAAAAACACCCCAAAAAAGGAACTGCACCACCCAAAAAACAGAAGAAAAGCCCAAAATACCATGAATCCACCCCAAAAGTCCCCTAAACCTACCTGAAGTTCTCCAAAACCCACAATCTACACTTTTCCACCATGATGACCACGGAAAAACCCAACGAAACCCAACACAGACCCCAAAACACGTCAAAAACACCCCAAACAAGACGGGATTAACACAAAAACGAAAGAAAACCCCAAAAGCCATAGATCCACCCTAAAAGTCCCCCTAAACCTACCGGATGTTCTCCAAAACCCCACAATTTACACTTTTCCACCATGATGACCACGGAAAACCCAACGAAACCCAACGGAGACCCCAAAACACCTCAAAAACACCCCAAAAAAGAATGGGATCAACCTAAGAAACGAAAGAAAACCCCAAAAGCCATAGATCCAACCCCAAAAGTCCCCCTAAACCTACCTGATGTTCTCCAAAAACCCACAATTTACACTTTTCCACCATGATGACCAACAAGAACCCAACTAAAACCAAACGGAGACACCAAAACATGTCAAAAACACCCCAAAAAAGGAACTGCATCACCCAAAAAACAGAAGAAAAGCCCAAATACCATGAATCCACCCCAAAAGTCCCCTAAACCTACCTGAAGTTCTCCAAAACCCACAATCTACACTTTTCCACCATGATGACAACGGAAAACCCAACTAAACCCTATGGAGACCCCAAAACACCTCAAAAACACCACAAACAAGAACGGACTCAACACAAAAAATGAAAGAAAACCCCAAAAGCCATAGATCCACCCCAAAAGTCCCCCTAAACCTACCTGATGTTCTCCAAAACCCCACAATTTACACTTTTCCACCATGATGACAACGGAAAAACCAAGGAAACCCAACGGAGACCCCAAAACACGTCAAAAACACACCAAAAAAAGAACTGCATCACCCCAAAAAACAGAAGAAAACCCCATATACCATGAATCCACCCCAAAAGACCCCCTAAACCTACCTGATGTTCTCCAAAACCCACAATCTACACTTTTCCACCATGATGACCACGGAAAACCCAACAAAACCCTACGGAGACAACAAAACACGTCAAAAACACCCCAAAAATAACTGCATCACCCCAAAAAACAGAAGAAAACCCCAAATACCATGAATCCACCCCAAAAGTCCCCTAAACCTACCTGAAGTTCTCCAAAACCCACCATCTACACTTTTCCACCATGATGACCACGGAAAACCCAACGAAACCCAACGGAGACCCCAAAAACACCTCAAAAACAACCCAAACAAGAATGGGATCAACACAAAAAACGAAAGAAAACCCCAAAAGCCATAGATCCACCCGAAAGGTCCCCCTAAACCTACCTGATGTTCTCCAAAAACCCACAATTTACACTTTTCCACCATGATGACCAACAAGAACCCAACTAAAACCAAACGGAGACACCAAAACATGTCAAAAACACCCCAAAAAAGAACTGCATCAGCCCAAAAAGAGAAGAAAACCCCAAATACCATGAATCCACCCCAAAAGACCCTAAACCTACCTGAAGTTCTCCAAAACCCACAATCTACACTTTTCCACCATGATGACCACGGAAAACCCAACAAAACCCAACGGAGACCCCAAAACACGTCAAAAACAACCCAAAAAATAATGGGATCAACACAAAAAAACGAAAGAAAACCCCAAAAGCCATAGATCCAACCCAAAGGTCCCCCTAAACCTACCTGATGTTCTCCAAAACCCACAATTTACACTTTTCCACCATGATGACCAACAAGAACCCAACTAAAACCAAACGGAGACACCAAAATATGTCAAAAACACCCCAAAAAAGAACTGCATCACCCAAAAAAAACAGAAGAAAAGCCCAAATACTATGAATCCACCCCAAAAGTCCCCTAAACCTACCTGAAGTTCTCCAAAACCCACAATTTACACTTTTCCACCATGATGACCACAGAAAACCCAACGAAACCCAACGGAGACCCCAAAACACGTCAAAAACACCCCAAACAAGAACGGGATCAACACAAAAAACGAAAGAAAACCCCAAAAGCCATAGATCCACCCCAAAAGTCCCCCTAAACCTACCGGATGTTCTCCATAACCCCACAATTTACACTTTTCCACCATGATGACCAACAAGAACCCAACTAAAACCAAACGGAGACCACAAAACATGTCAAAAACACCCCAAACAAGAATGGGATCAACACAAAAAACGAAAGAAAACCCCATATACCATTAATCCACCACAAAAGTCCCCCTAAACCTACCTGATGTTCTCCAAAACCCACAATCTACACTTTTCCACCATGATGACCACGGAAAACCCAACAAAACCCTACGGAGACAACAAAACACGTCAAAAACACCCCAAAAAAGAACTGCATCACCCCAAAAAACAGAAGAAAACCCCAAATACCATGAATCCACCCCAAAAGTCCCCTAAACCTACCTGAAGTTCTCCAAAACCCACAATCTACACTTTTCCACCATGATGACCACGGAAAACCCAACGAAACCCAACACAGACCCCAAAACACGTCAAAAACACCCCAAACAAGAACGGGATTAACACAAAAACGAAAGAAAACCCCAAAAGCCATAGATCCACCCTAAAAGTCCCCCTAAACCTACCGGATGTTCTCCAAAACCCCACAATTTACACTTTTCCACCATGATGACCAACAAGAACCCAACTAAAACCAAACGGAGACACCAAAACATGTCAAAAACACCCCAAACAAGAACGGGATCAACACAAAAAATGAAAGAAAACCCCATACACCATGAATCCACCCCAAAAGTCCCCCTAAACCTACCTGATGTTCTCCAAAACCCACAATCTACACTTTTCCACCATGATGACAATGGAAAAACCAAGGAAACCAAACGGAGAGCAAAAAACACGTCAAAAACACCCCTAAAAAGATCTGAATCACCCCAAAAACAGAAGAAAACCCCATATACCATGAATCCACCCCAAAAGACCCCCTAAACCTACCTGATGTTCTCCAAAACCCACAATCTACACTTTTCCACCATGATGAAAACGGAAAACCCAACAAAACCCTATGGAGACCCCAAAACACGTCAAAGACACCCCAAAAAAGAACTGCATCACCCCAAAAAACAGAAGAAAACCCCAAATACCATGAATCCACCCCAAAAGTCCCCTAAACCTACCTGAAGTTCTCCAAAAACCACAATCTACACTTTTCCACCATGATGACAACGGAAAACCCAACTAAAACCAACGGAGACCACAAAACACGTCAAAAACACCACAAACAAGAACGGACTCAACACAAAAAACGAAAGAAAACCCCAAAAGCCATAGATCCACCCCAAAAGTCCCCCTAAACCTACCTGATGTTCTCCAAAAACCCACAATTTACACTTTTCCACCATGATGACCAACAAGAACCCAACTAAAACCAAACGGAGACCCCAAAACATGTCAAAAACACCCCAAAAAAGGAACTGCATCACCCAAAAAACAGAAGAAAAGCCCAAAGACCATGAATCCACCCCAAAAGTCCCCTAAACCTACCTGAAGTTCTCCAAAACCCACAATCTACACTTTTCCACCATGATGACCACGGAAAACCCAACGAAACCCAACGGAGACCCCAAAACACGTCAAAATCACCACAAACAAGAACGGACTAAACACAAAAAACGAAAGAAAACCCCAAAAGCCATAGATCCACCCCAAAGGTCCCCCTAAACCTACCTGATGTTCTCCAAAACCCACAATCTACACTTTTCCACCATGATGACCAACAAGGACCCAACTAAAACCAAACGGAGACACCAAAACATGTCAAAAACACCCCAAAAAAGGAACTGCATCACCCAAAAAACAGAAGAAAACCCCAAATACCATGAATCCACCCCAAAAGTCCCCTAAACCTACCTGAAGTTCTCCAAAACCCACAATCTACACTTTTCCACCATGATGACCACGGAAAACCCAACGAAACCCAACACAGACCCCAAAACACGTCAAAAACACCCCAAACAAGAACGGGATCAACACAAAAACGAAAGAAAACCCCAAAAGCCATAGATCCACCCTAAAAGTCCCCCTAAACCTACCGGATGTTCTACAAAACCCCACAATTTACACTTTTCCACTATGATGACCAACAAGAACCCAACTAAAACCAAACGGAGACACCAAAACATGTCAAAAACACCCCAAACAAGAATGGGATCAAAAAAAAAATGAAAGAAAACCCCATACAACATGAATCCACCCCAAAAGTCCCCCTAAACCTACCTGATGTTCTCCAAAACCCACAATTTACACTTTTCCACCATGATGATAATGGAAAAACCAAGGAAACCAAACGGAGACCACAAAACACGTCAAAAACACCCCAAAAAAGAACTGCATCACCCCAAAAAACGAAAGAAAACCCCAAATACCATGAATCCACCCCAAAAGTCCCCTAAACCTACCTGAAGTTCTCCAAAACCCGCAATCTACACTTTTCCACCATGATGACCACGGAAAACCCAACGAAAACCAACGGAGACCCCAAAACACCTCAAAAACACCCCAAAAAAGAACGGGATCAACACAAAAAACGAAAGAAAACCCCAAAAGCCATAGATCCAACCCCAAAAGTCCCCCTAAACCTACCTGATGTTCTCCAAAAACCCACAATTTACACTTTTCCACCATGATGACCAACAAGAACCCAACTAAAACCAAACGGAGACACCAAAACATGTCAAAAACACCCCAAAAAAGGAACTGCATCACCCAAAAAACAGAAGAAAAGCCCAAATACCATGAATCAACCCCAAAAGTCCCCTAAACCTACCTGAAGTTCTCCAAAACCCACAATCTACACTTTTCCACCATGATGACAACGGAAAACACAACAAAACCCTACGGAGACCCCAAAACACGTCAAAGACACCCCAAAAAAGAACTGCATCACCCCAAAAAACAGAAGAAAACCCCAAATACCATGAATCCACCCCAAAAGTCCCCTAAACCTACCTGAAGTTCTCCAAAACCCACCATCTACACTTTTCCACCATGATGACCACGGAAAACCCAACGAAACCCAACGGAGACCCCAAAACACCTCAAAAACAACCCAACAAGAATGGGATCAACACAAAAAACGAAAGAAAACCCCAAAAGCCATAGATCCACCCCAAAGGTCCCCCTAAACCTACCTGATGTTCTCCAAAACCCCACAATTTACACTTTTCCACCATGATGACAACGGAAAAACCAAGGAAACCCAACGGAGACCCCAAAACACGTCAAAAACACACCAAAAAAAGAACTGCATCACCCCAAAAAACAGAAGAAAACCCCATATACCATGAATCCACCCCAAAAGAACCCCTAAATCTACCTGATGTTCTCCAAAACCCACAATCTACACTTTTCCACCATGATGAAAACGGAAAACCCAACAAAACCCTACGGAGACCCCAAAACACGTCAAAGACACCCCAAAAAAGAACTGCATCACCCCAAAAAACGAAAGAAAACCCCAAATACCATGAATCCACCCCAAAAGTCCCCTAAACCTACCTGAAGTTTCTCCAAAACCCACAATCTACACTTTTCCACCATGATGACCACGGAAAAACCCAACGAAACCCAACGGAGACCCCAAAACACCTCAAAAACACCCCAAACAAGAACGGGATCAACACAAAAAACGAAAGAAAACCCAAAAGCCATAGATCCACCCCAAAAGTCCTCCTAAACCTACCTGATGTTCTCCAAAACCCCACAATTTACACTTTTCCCACAATGATGACCAACAAGAACCCAACTAAAACCAAACGGAGACACCAAAACATGTCAAAAACACCCCAAACAAGAATGGGATCAACACAAAAAACGGAAGAAAACCCCATATACCATGAATCCACCCCAAAAATCCCCCTAAACCTACCTGATGTTCTCCAAAACCCACAATCTACACTTTTCCACCATGATGACCACGGAAAACCCAACGAAACCCAACGGAGACCCCAAAACACCTCAAAAACAACCCAAACAAGAATGGGATCAACACAAAAAACGAAAGAAAACCCCAAAAGCCATAGATCCACCCCAAAGGTCCCCCTAAACCTACCTGATGTTCTCCAAAACCCCACAATTTACACTTTTCCACAATGATGACCAACAAGAACCCAACTAAAACCAAACGGAGACACCAAAACATGTCAAAAACACCCCAAAAAAGAACTGCATCAGCCCAAAAGAGAAGAAAACCCCAAATACCATGAATCCACCCCAAAAGTCCCCTAAACCTACCTGAAGTTCTCCAAAACCCACCATCTACACTTTTCCACCATGATGACCACGGAAAACCCAACGAAACCCAACGGACACCCCAAAAAACGTCAAAAACAACCAAAAAAGAATGGGATCAACACAAAAAAAACGAAAGAAAACCCCAAAAGCCATAGATCCACCCCAAAGGTCCCCCTAAACCTACCTGATGTTCTCCAAAACCCACAATCTACACTTTTCCACCATGATGACCAACAAGAACCCAACTAAAACCAAACGGAGACACCAAAACATGTCAAAAACACCCCAAAAAAGAACTGCATCACCCAAAAAAACAGAAGAAAACCCCAAATACTATGAATCCACCCCAAAAGTCCCCTAAACCTACCTGAAGTTCTCCAAAACCCACCATCTACACTTTTCCACCATGATGACCACGAAAACCCAACGAAACCCAACGGAGACCCCAAAACACGTCAAAAACACCCCAAACAAGAACGGGATCAACACAAAAAACGAAAGAAAACCCCAAAAGCCATAGATCCATCCTAAAAGTCCCCCTAAACCTACCGGATGTTCTCCAAAACCCCACAATTTACACTTTTCCACCATGATGACCAACAAGAACCCAACTAAAACCAAACGGAGACACCAAAACATGTCAAAAACACCCCAAAAAAGAACTGCATCAGCCCAAAAAGAGAAGAAAACCCCAAATACCATGAATCCACCCCAAAAGTCCCCTAAACCTACCTGAAGTTCTCCAAAACCCACCATCTACACTTTTCCACCATGATGACCACGGAAAACCCAACGAAACCCAACGGAGACCCCAAAAAACGTCAAAAACAACCCAAAAAAGAATGGGATCAACACAAAAAAACGAAAGAAAACCCCAAAAGCCATAGATCCACCCCAAAGGTCCCCCTAAACCTACCTGATGTTCTCCAAAACCCACAATCTACACTTTTCCACCATGATGACCAACAAGAACCCAACTAAAACCAAACGGAGACACCAAAACATGTCAAAAACACCCCAAAAAAGAACTGCATCACCCAAAAAAACAGAAGAAAACCCCAAATACTATGAATCCACCCCAAAAGTCCCCTAAACCTACCTGAAGTTCTCCAAAACCCACCATCTACACTTTTCCACCATGATGACCACGGAAAACCCAACGAAACCCAACGGAGACCCCAAAACACGTCAAAAACACCCCAAACAAGAACGGGATCAACACAAAAAACGAAAGAAAACCCCAAAAGCCATAGATCCATCCTAAAAGTCCCCCTAAACCTACCGGATGTTCTCCAAAACCCCACAATTTACACTTTTCCACCATGATGACCAACAAGGACCTAACTAAAACCAAACGGAGACACCAAAACATGTCAAAAACACCCCAAACAAGAATGGGATCAACACAAAAAACGGAAGAAAACCCCATATACCATGAATCCACCCCAAAAGTCCCCCTAAACCTACCTGATGTTCTCCAAAACCCACAATCTACACTTTTCCACCATGATGACAATGGAAAAACCAAGGAAACCCAACGGAGACCACAAAACACGTCAAAAACACCCCAAAAAAAGAACTGCATCACCCCAAAAAACAGAAGAAAACCCCATATACCATGAATCCACCCCAAAAGACCCCCTAAACCTACCTGATGTTCTCCAAAACCCACAATCTACACTTTTCCACCATGATGACAACGGAAAACACAACAAAACCCTACGGAGACCCCAAAACACGTCAAAGACACCCCAAAAAAGAACTGCATCACCCCAAAAAACAGAAGAAAACCCCAAATACCATGAATCCACCCCAAAAGTCCCCTAAACCTACCTGAAGTTCTCCAAAACCCACCATCTACACTTTTCCACCATGATGACCACGGAAAACCCAACGAAACCCAACGGAGACCCCAAAACACCTCAAAAACAACCCAAACAAGAATGGGATCAACACAAAAAACGAAAGAAAACCCCAAAAGCCATAGATCCACCCCAAAGGTCCCCCTAAACCTACCTGATGTTCTCCAAAACCCCACAATTTACACTTTTCCACCATGATGACAACGGAAAAACCAAGGAAACCCAACGGAGACCCCAAAACACGTCAAAAACACACCAAAAAAAGAACTGCATCACCCCAAAAAACAGAAGAAAACCCCATATACTATGAATCCACCCCAAAAGAACACCTAAATCTACCTGATGTTCTCCAAAACCCACAATCTACACTTTTCCACCATGATGAAAACGGAAAACCCAACAAAACCCTACGGAGACCCCAAAACACGTCAAAGACACCCCAAAAAAGAACTGCATCACCCCAAAAAACGAAAGAAAACCCCAAATACCATGAATCCACCCCAAAAGTCCCCTAAACCTACCTGAAGTTCTCCAAAACCCACAATCTACACTTTTCCACCATGATGACCACGGAAAACCCAACGAAACCCAACGGAGACCCCAAAACACCTCAAAAACACCACAAACAAGAACGGGATCAACACAAAAAACGAAAGAAAACCCCAAAAGCCATAGATCCACCCCAAAAGTCCTCCTAAACCTACCTGATGTTCTCCAAAACCCCACAATTTACACTTTTCCACAATGATGACCAACAAGAACCCAACTAAAACCAAACGGAGACACCAAAACATGTCAAAAACACCCCAAACAAGAATGGGATCAACACAAAAAACGGAAGAAAACCCCATATACCATGAATCCACCCCAAAAATCCCCCTAAACCTACCTGATGTTCTCCAAAACCCACAATTTACACTTTTCCACCATGATGACCACGGAAAACCCAACGAAACCCAACGGAGACCCCAAAACACCTCAAAAACAACCCAAACAAGAATGGGATCAACACAAAAAACGAAAGAAAACCCCAAAAGCCATAGATCCACCCCAAAGGTCCCCCTAAACCTACCTGATGTTCTCCAAAACCCCACAATTTACACTTTTCCACCATGATGAGCACGGAAAAACCAAGGAAACCCAACGGAGACCCCAAAACACGTCAAAAACACACCAAAAAAAGAACTGCATCACCCCAAAAAACAGAAGAAAACCCCATATACCATGAATCCACCCCAAAAGACCCCCTAAATCTACCTGATGTTCTCCAAAACCCACAATCTACACTTTTCCACCATGATGAAAACGGAAAACCCAACAAAACCCTACGGAGACCCCAAAACACGTCAAAGACACCCCAAAAAAGAACTGCATCACCCCAAAAAACGAAAGAAAACCCCAAATACCATGAATCCACCCCAAAAGTCCCCTAAACCTACCTGAAGTTCTCCAAAACCCACAATCTACACTTTTCCACCATGATGACCACGGAAAACCCAACGAAACCCAACGGAGACCCCAAAACACCTCAAAAACACCCCAAACAAGAACGGGATCAACACAAAAAACGAAAGAAAACCCCAAAAGCCATAGATCCACCCCAAAAGTCCTCCTAAACCTACCTGATGTTCTCCAAAACCCCACAATTTACACTTTTCCACAATGATGACCAACAAGAACCCAACTAAAACCAAACGGAGACACCAAAACATGTCAAAAACACCCCAAACAAGAATGGGATCAACACAAAAAACGGAAGAAAACCCCATATACCATGAATCCACCCCAAAAGTCCCCCTAAACCTACCTGATGTTCTCCAAAACCCACAATCTACACTTTTCCACCATGATGACCACGGAAAACCCAACGAAACCCAACGGAGACCCCAAAACACCTCAAAAACAACCCAAACAAGAATGGGATCAACACAAAAAACGAAAGAAAACCCCAAAAGCCATAGATCCACCCCAAAGGTCCCCCTAAACCTACCTGATGTTCTCCAAAACCCCACAATTTACACTTTTCCACAATGATGACCAACAAGAACCCAACTAAAACCAAACGGAGACACCAAAACATGTCAAAAACACCCCAAAAAAGAACTGCATCAGCCCAAAAAGAGAAGAAAACCCCAAATACCATGAATCCACCCCAAAAGTCCCCTAAACCTACCTGAAGTTCTCCAAAACCCACCATCTACACTTTTCCACCATGATGACCACGGAAAACCCAACGAAACCCAACGGAGACCCCAAAAAACGTCAAAAACAACCAAAAAAGAATGGGATCAACACAAAAAAAACGAAAGAAAACCCCAAAAGCCATAGATCCACCCCAAAGGTCCCCCTAAACCTACCTGATGTTCTCCAAAACCCACAATCTACACTTTTCCACCATGATGACCAACAAGAACCCAACTAAAACCAAACGGAGACACCAAAACATGTCAAAAACACCCCAAAAAAGAACTGCATCACCCAAAAAAACAGAAGAAAACCCCAAATACTATGAATCCACCCCAAAAGTCCCCTAAACCTACCTGAAGTTCTCCAAAACCCACCATCTACACTTTTCCACCATGATGACCACGGAAAACCCAACGAAACCCAACGGAGACCCCAAAACACGTCAAAAACACCCCAAACAAGAACGGGATCAACACAAAAAACGAAAGAAAACCCCAAAAGCCATAGATCCATCCTAAAAGTCCCCCTAAACCTACCTGATGTTCTCCAAAACCCCACAATTTACACTTTTCCACCATGATGACCAACAAGAACCCAACTAAAACCAAACGGAGACACCAAAACATGTCAAAAACACCCCAAACAAGAATGGGATCAACACAAAAAACGGAAGAAAACCCCATATACCATGAATCCACCCCAAAAGTCCCCCTAAACCTACCTGATGTTCTCCAAAACCCACAATCTACACTTTTCCACCATGATGACCACGGAAAACCCAACGAAACCCAACGGAGACCCCAAAACACCTCAAAAACAACCCAAACAAGAATGGGATCAACACAAAAAACGAAAGAAAACCCCAAAAGCCATAGATCCACCCCAAAGGTCCCCCTAAACCTACCTGATGTTCTCCAAAACCCCACAATTTACACTTTTCCACAATGATGACCAACAAGAACCCAACTAAAACCAAACGGAGACACCAAAACATGTCAAAAACACCCCAAAAAAGAACTGCATCAGCCCAAAAAGAGAAGAAAACCCCAAATACCATGAATCCACCCCAAAAGTCCCCTAAACCTACCTGAAGTTCTCCAAAACCCACCATCTACACTTTTCCACCATGATGACCACGGAAAACCCAACGAAACCCAACGGAGACCCCAAAAAACGTCAAAAACAACCAAAAAAGAATGGGATCAACACAAAAAAAACGAAAGAAAACCCCAAAAGCCATAGATCCACCCCAAAGGTCCCCCTAAACCTACCTGATGTTCTCCAAAACCCACAATCTACACTTTTCCACCATGATGACCAACAAGAACCCAACTAAAACCAAACGGAGACACCAAAACATGTCAAAAACACCCCAAAAAAGAACTGCATCACCCAAAAAAACAGAAGAAAACCCCAAATACTATGAATCCACCCCAAAAGTCCCCTAAACCTACCTGAAGTTCTCCAAAACCCACCATCTACACTTTTCCACCATGATGACCACGGAAAACCCAACGAAACCCAACGGAGACCCCAAAACACCTCAAAAACACCCCAAACAAGAACGGGATCAACACAAAAAACGAAAGAAAACCCCAAAAGCCATAGATCCATCCTAAAAGTCCCCCTAAACCTACCGGATGTTCTCCAAAACCCCACAATTTACACTTTTCCACCATGATGACCAACAAGAACCCAACTAAAACCAAACGGAGACACCAAAACATGTCAAAAACACCCCAAACAAGAATGGGATCAACACAAAAAACGGAAGAAAACCCCATATACCATGAATCCACCCCAAAAGTCCCCCTAAACCTACCTGATGTTCTCCAAAACCCACAATCTACACTTTTCCACCATGATGACCACGGAAAACCCAACGAAACCCAACGGAGACCCCAAAACACCTCAAAAACAACCCAAACAAGAATGGGATCAACACAAAAAACGAAAGAAAACCCCAAAAGCCATAGATCCACCCCAAAGGTCCCCCTAAACCTACCTGATGTTCTCCAAAACCCCACAATTTACACTTTTCCACAATGATGACCAACAAGAACCCAACTAAAACCAAACGGAGACACCAAAACATGTCAAAAACACCCCAAAAAAGAACTGCATCAGCCCAAAAAGAGAAGAAAACCCCAAATACCATGAATCCACCCCAAAAGTCCCCTAAACCTACCTGAAGTTCTCCAAAACCCACCATCTACACTTTTCCACCATGATGACCACGGAAAACCCAACGAAACCCAACGGAGACCCCAAAAAACGTCAAAAACAACCCAAAAAAGAATGGGATCAACACAAAAAAAACGAAAGAAAACCCCAAAAGCCATAGATCCACCCCAAAGGTCCCCCTAAACCTACCTGATGTTCTCCAAAACCCACAATCTACACTTTTCCACCATGATGACCAACAAGAACCCAACTAAAACCAAACGGAGACACCAAAACATGTCAAAAACACCCCAAAAAAGAACTGCATCACCCAAAAAAACAGAAGAAAACCCCAAATACTATGAATCCACCCCAAAAGTCCCCTAAACCTACCTGAAGTTCTCCAAAACCCACCATCTACACTTTTCCACCATGATGACCACGGAAAACCCAACGAAACCCAACGGAGACCCCAAAACACGTCAAAAACACCCCAAACAAGAACGGGATCAACACAAAAAACGAAAGAAAACCCCAAAAGCCATAGATCCATCCTAAAAGTCCCCCTAAACCTACCGGATGTTCTCCAAAACCCCACAATTTACACTTTTCCACCATGATGACCAACAAGAACCCAACTAAAACCAAACGGAGACACCAAAACATGTCAAAAACACCCCAAACAAGAATGGGATCAACACAAAAAACGGAAGAAAACCCCATATACCATGAATCCACCCCAAAAGTCCCCCTAAACCTACCTGATGTTCTCCAAAACCCACAATCTACACTTTTCCACCATGATGACCACGGAAAACCCAACGAAACCCAACGGAGACCCCAAAACACCTCAAAAACAACCCAAACAAGAATGGGATCAACACAAAAAACGAAAGAAAACCCCAAAAGCCATAGATCCACCCCAAAGGTCCCCCTAAACCTACCTGATGTTCTCCAAAACCCCACAATTTACACTTTTCCACAATGATGACCAACAAGAACCCAACTAAAACCAAACGGAGACACCAAAACATGTCAAAAACACCCCAAAAAAGAACTGCATCAGCCCAAAAAGAGAAGAAAACCCCAAATACCATGAATCCACCCCAAAAGTCCCCTAAACCTACCTGAAGTTCTCCAAAACCCACCATCTACACTTTTCCACCATGATGACCACGGAAAACCCAACGAAACCCAACGGACACCCCAAAAAACGTCAAAAACAACCAAAAAAGAATGGGATCAACACAAAAAAAACGAAAGAAAACCCCAAATACTATGAATCCACCCCAAAAGAACCCCTAAACCTACCTGATGTTCTCCAAAACCCACAATCTACACTTTTCCACCATGATGACCAACAAGAACCCAACTAAAACCAAACGGAGACACCAAAACATGTCAAAAACACCCCAAAAAAGAACTGCATCACCCAAAAAAACAGAAGAAAACCCCAAATACTATGAATCCACCCCAAAAGTCCCCTAAACCTACCTGAAGTTCTCCAAAACCCACCATCTACACTTTTCCACCATGATGACCACGGAAAACCCAACGAAACCCAACGGAGACCCCAAAACACGTCAAAAACACCCCAAACAAGAACGGGATCAACACAAAAAACGAAAGAAAACCCCAAAAGCCATAGATCCATCCTAAAAGTCCCCCTAAACCTACCGGATGTTCTCCAAAACCCCACAATTTACACTTTTCCACCATGATGACCAACAAGAACCCAACTAAAACCAAACGGAGACACCAAAACATGTCAAAAACACCCCAAACAAGAATGGGATCAACACAAAAAACGGAAGAAAACCCCATATACCATGAATCCACCCCAAAAGTCCCCCTAAACCTACCTGATGTTCTCCAAAACCCACAATCTACACTTTTCCACCATGATGACCACGGAAAACCCAACGAAACCCAACGGAGACCCCAAAACACCTCAAAAACAACCCAAACAAGAATGGGATCAACACAAAAAACGAAAGAAAACCCCAAAAGCCATAGATCCACCCCAAAGGTCCCCCTAAACCTACCTGATGTTCTCCAAAACCCCACAATTTACACTTTTCCACAATGATGACCAACAAGAACCCAACTAAAACCAAACGGAGACACCAAAACATGTCAAAAACACCCCAAAAAAGAACTGCATCAGCCCAAAAAGAGAAGAAAACCCCAAATACCATGAATCCACCCCAAAAGTCCCCTAAACCTACCTGAAGTTCTCCAAAACCCACCATCTACACTTTTCCACCATGATGACCACGGAAAACCCAACGAAACCCAACGGAGACCCCAAAAAACGTCAAAAACAACCCAAAAAAGAATGGGATCAACACAAAAAAAACGAAAGAAAACCCCAAAAGCCATAGATCCACCCCAAAGGTCCCCCTAAACCTACCTGATGTTCTCCAAAACCCACAATCTACACTTTTCCACCATGATGACCACGGAAAACCCAACGAAACCCAACGGAGACCCCAAAACACCTCAAAAACAACCCAAACAAGAATGGGATCAACACAAAAAACGAAAGAAAACCCCAAAAGCCATAGATCCACCCCAAAGGTCCCCCTAAACCTACCTGATGTTCTCCAAAACCCACCATCTACACTTTTCCACCATGATGACCACGGAAAACCCAACGAAACCCAACGGAGACCCCAAAACACCTCAAAAACAACCCAAACAAGAATGGGATCAACACAAAAAACGAAAGAAAACCCCAAAAGCCATAGATCCACCCCAAAGGTCCCCCTAAACCTACCTGATGTTCTCCAAAACCCCACAATTTACACTTTTCCACAATGATGACCAACAAGAACCCAACTAAAACCAAACGGAGAGCCCAAAACATGTCAAAAACACCCCAAAAAAGAACTGCATCAGCCCAAAAAGAGAAGAAAACCCCAAATACCATGAATCCACCCCAAAAGTCCCCTAAACCTACCTGAAGTTCTCCAAAACCCACCATCTACACTTTTCCACCATGATGACCACGGAAAACCCAACGAAACCCAACGGACACCCCAAAAAACGTCAAAAACAACCAAAAAAGAATGGGATCAACACAAAAAAAACGAAAGAAAACCCCAAAAGCCATAGATCCACCCCAAAGGTCCCCCTAAACCTACCTGATGTTCTCCAAAACCCACAATCTACACTTTTCCACCATGATGACCAACAAGAACCCAACTAAAACCAAACGGAGACACCAAAACATGTCAAAAACACCCCAAAAAAGAACTGCATCACCCAAAAAAACAGAAGAAAACCCCAAATACTATGAATCCACCCCAAAAGTCCCCTAAACCTACCTGAAGTTCTCCAAAACCCACCATCTACACTTTTCCACCATGATGACCACGGAAAACCCAACGAAACCCAACGGAGACCCCAAAACACGTCAAAAACACCCCAAACAAGAACGGGATCAACACAAAAAACGAAAGAAAACCCCAAAAGCCATAGATCCATCCTAAAAGTCCCCCTAAACCTACCGGATGTTCTCCAAAACCCCACAATTTACACTTTTCCACCATGATGACCAACAAGAACCCAACTAAAACCAAACGGAGACACCAAAACATGTCAAAAACACCCCAAACAAGAATGGGATCAACACAAAAAACGGAAGAAAACCCCATATACCATGAATCCACCCCAAAAGTCCCCCTAAACCTACCTGATGTTCTCCAAAACCCACAATCTACACTTTTCCACCATGATGACCACGGAAAACCCAACGAAACCCAACGGAGACCCCAAAACACCTCAAAAACAACCCAAACAAGAATGGGATCAACACAAAAAACGAAAGAAAACCCCAAAAGCCATAGATCCACCCCAAAGGTCCCCCTAAACCTACCTGATGTTCTCCAAAACCCCACAATTTACACTTTTCCACAATGATGACCAACAAGAACCCAACTAAAACCAAACGGAGACACCAAAACATGTCAAAAAACACCCCAAAAAAGAACTGCATCAGCCCAAAAAGAGAAGAAAACCCCAAATACCATGAATCCACCCCAAAAGTCCCCTAAACCTACCTGAAGTTCTCCAAAACCCACCATCTACACTTTTCCACCATGATGACCACGGAAAACCCAACGAAACCCAACGGAGACCCCAAAAAACGTCAAAAACAACCCAAAAAAGAATGGGATCAACACAAAAAAAACGAAAGAAAACCCCAAAAGCCATAGATCCACCCCAAAGGTCCCCCTAAACCTACCTGATGTTCTCCAAAACCCACAATCTACACTTTTCCACCATGATGACCACGGAAAACCCAACGAAACCCAACGGAGACCCCAAAACACCTCAAAAACAACCCAAACAAGAATGGGATCAACACAAAAAACGAAAGAAAACCCCAAAAGCCATAGATCCACCCCAAAGGTCCCCCTAAACCTACCTGATGTTCTCCAAAACCCACCATCTACACTTTTCCACCATGATGACCACGGAAAACCCAACGAAACCCAACGGAGACCCCAAAACACCTCAAAAACAACCCAAACAAGAATGGGATCAACACAAAAAACGAAAGAAAACCCCAAAAGCCATAGATCCACCCCAAAGGTCCCCCTAAACCTACCTGATGTTCTCCAAAACCCCACAATTTACACTTTTCCACAATGATGACCAACAAGAACCCAACTAAAACCAAACGGAGACACCAAAACATGTCAAAAACACCCCAAAAAAGAACTGCATCAGCCCAAAAAGAGAAGAAAACCCCAAATACCATGAATCCACCCCAAAAGTCCCCTAAACCTACCTGAAGTTCTCCAAAACCCACCATCTACACTTTTCCACCATGATGACCACGGAAAACCCAACGAAACCCAACGGAGACCCCAAAAAACGTCAAAAACAACCAAAAAAGAATGGGATCAACACAAAAAAAACGAAAGAAAACCCCAAAAGCCATAGATCCACCCCAAAGGTCCCCCTAAACCTACCTGATGTTCTCCAAAACCCACAATCTACACTTTTCCACCATGATGACCAACAAGAACCCAACTAAAACCAAACGGAGACACCAAAACATGTCAAAAACACCCCAAAAAAGAACTGCATCACCCAAAAAAACAGAAGAAAACCCCAAATACTATGAATCCACCCCAAAAGTCCCCTAAACCTACCTGAAGTTCTCCAAAACCCACCATCTACACTTTTCCACCATGATGACCACGGAAAACCCAACGAAACCCAACGGAGACCCCAAAACACGTCAAAAACACCCCAAACAAGAACGGGATCAACACAAAAAACGAAAGAAAACCCCAAAAGCCATAGATCCATCCTAAAAGTCCCCCTAAACCTACCGGATGTTCTCCAAAACCCCACAATTTACACTTTTCCACCATGATGACCAACAAGAACCCAACTAAAACCAAACGGAGACACCAAAACATGTCAAAAACACCCCAAACAAGAATGGGATCAACACAAAAAACGGAAGAAAACCCCATATACCATGAATCCACCCCAAAAGTCCCCCTAAACCTACCTGATGTTCTCCAAAACCCACAATCTACACTTTTCCACCATGATGACCACGGAAAACCCAACGAAACCCAACGGAGACCCCAAAACACCTCAAAAACAACCCAAACAAGAATGGGATCAACACAAAAAACGAAAGAAAACCCCAAAAGCCATAGATCCACCCCAAAGGTCCCCCTAAACCTACCTGATGTTCTCCAAAACCCCACAATTTACACTTTTCCACAATGATGACCAACAAGAACCCAACTAAAACCAAACGGAGACACCAAAACATGTCAAAAACACCCCAAAAAAGAACTGCATCAGCCCAAAAAGAGAAGAAAACCCCAAATACCATGAATCCACCCCAAAAGTCCCCTAAACCTACCTGAAGTTCTCCAAAACCCACCATCTACACTTTTCCACCATGATGACCACGGAAAACCCAACGAAACCCAACGGAGACCCCAAAAAACGTCAAAAACAACCCAAAAAAGAATGGGATCAACACAAAAAAAACGAAAGAAAACCCCAAAAGCCATAGATCCACCCCAAAGGTCCCCCTAAACCTACCTGATGTTCTCCAAAACCCACAATCTACACTTTTCCACCATGATGACCACGGAAAACCCAACGAAACCCAACGGAGACCCCAAAACACCTCAAAAACAACCCAAACAAGAATGGGATCAACACAAAAAACGAAAGAAAACCCCAAAAGCCATAGATCCACCCCAAAGGTCCCCCTAAACCTACCTGATGTTCTCCAAAACCCCACAATTTACACTTTTCCACAATGATGACCAACAAGAACCCAACTAAAACCAAACGGAGACACCAAAACATGTCAAAAACACCCCAAAAAAGAACTGCATCAGCCCAAAAAGAGAAGAAAACCCCAAATACCATGAATCCACCCCAAAAGTCCCCTAAACCTACCTGAAGTTCTCCAAAACCCACCATCTACACTTTTCCACCATGATGACCACGGAAAACCCAACGAAACCCAACGGAGACCCCAAAACACGTCAAAAACAACCCAAAAAAGAATGGGATCAACACAAAAAAAAACGAAAGAAAACCCCAAAAGCCATAGATCCACCCCAAAGGTCCCCCTAAACCTACCTGATGTTCTCCAAAACCCACAATCTACACTTTTCCACCATGATGACCAACAAGAACCCAACTAAAACCAAACGGAGACACCAAAACATGTCAAAAACACCCCAAAAAAGAACTGCATCACCCAAAAAAACAGAAGAAAACCCCAAATACTATGAATCCACCCCAAAAGTCCCCTAAACCTACCTGAAGTTCTCCAAAACCCACCATCTACACTTTTCCACCATGATGACCACGGAAAACCCAACGAAACCCAACGGAGACCCCAAAACACGTCAAAAACACCCCAAACAAGAACGGGATCAACACAAAAAACGAAAGAAAACCCCAAAAGCCATAGATCCATCCTAAAAGTCCCCCTAAACCTACCGGATGTTCTCCAAAACCCCACAATTTACACTTTTCCACCATGATGACCAACAAGGACCTAACTAAAACCAAACGGAGACACCAAAACATGTCAAAAACACCCCAAACAAGAATGGGATCAACACAAAAAACGTACGAAAAACCCATATACCATGAATCCATCCCAAAAGTACCCCTAAACCTACCTGATGTTCTCCAAAACCCACAATCTACACTTTTCCACCATGATGACAATGGAAAAACCAAGGAAACCCAACGGAGACCACAAAACACGTCAAAAACACCCCAAAAAAAGAACTGCATCACCCCAAAAAACAGAAGAAAACCCCATATACCATGAATCCACCCCAAAAAAAACCCCCTAAACCTACCTGATGTTCTCCAAAACCCACAATCTACACTTTTCCACCATGATGACCACGGAAAACCCAACGAAACCCAACGGAGACCCCAAAACACCTCAAAAACAACCCAAACAAGAATGGGATCAACACAAAAAACGAAAGAAAACCCCAAAAGCCATAGATCCACCCCAAAGGTCCTCCTAAACCTACCTGATGTTCTCCAAAAACCCACAATTTACACTTTTCCACAATGATGACCAACAAGAACCCAACTAAAACCAAACGGAGACCCCAAAACACGTCAAAAACACCCCAAAAAAGAAATGCATCACCCCAAAAAATGGAAGAAAACCCCATATACCATGAATCCACCCCAAAAGTCCCCCTAAACCTACCTGAAGTTCTCCAAAACCCACAATCTACACTTTTCCACCATGATGACCACGGAAAACCCAACTAAACACAACGGAGACCCCAAAACACGTCAAAAACACCACAAACAAGAACGGACTCAACACAAAAAATGAAAGAAAACCCCAAAAGCCATAGATCCACCCCAAAAGTCCCCCTAAACCTACCTGATGTTCTCCAAAACCCACAATCTACACTTTTCCACCATGATGACCAACAAGAACCCAACTAAAACCAAACGGAGACACCAAAACATGTCAAAAACACCCCAAACAAGAACGGGATCAACACAAAAAACGACAGAAAACCCCATATACCATGAATCCACCCCAAAGGTCCCCCTAAACCTACCTGATGTTCTTCAAAACCCACAATCTACACTTTTCCACCATGATGACAATGGAAAAACCAAGGAAACCCAACGGAGACCACAAAACACGTCAAAAACACACCAAAAAAAGAACTGCATCACCCCAAGAAACAGAAGAAAACCCCATATACCGTGAATCCACCCCAAAAGACCCCCTAAACCTACCTGATGTTCTCCAAAACCCACAATCTACACTTTTCCACCATGATGAAAACGGAAAACCCAACAAAACCTTACGGAGACCCCAAAACACGTCAAAGACACCCCAAAAAAGAACTGCATCACCCCAAAAAACGAAAGAAAACCCCAAATACCATGAATCCACCCCAAAAGTCCCCTAAACCTACCTGAAGTTCTCCAAAACCCACAATCTACACTTTTCCACCATGATGACAACGGAAAACCCAACGAAACCCAACGGAGACCCCAAAACACGTCAAAAACACCCCAAACAAGAACGGGATCAACACAAAAAACGAAAGAAAACCCCAAAAGCCATAGATCCACCCCAAAAGTCCCCCTAAACCTACCTGATGTTCTCCAAAACCCCTGAATTTACACTTTTCCACCATGATGACCAACAAGAACCCAACTAAAAACAAACGGAGACCACAAAACATGTCAAAAAAAAACTAAAAAATGAACTGCATCACCCAAAAAACAGAAGAAAACCCCAAATACTATGAATCCACCCCAAAAGTCCCCTAAACCTACCTGAAGTTCTCCAAAACCCACAATCTACACTTTTCCACCATGATGACCACGGAAAACCCAACGAAACCCAACGGAGACCCCAAAACACGTCAAAAACACCCCAAACAAGAACGGGATCAACACAAAAAACGAAAGAAAACCTCAAAAGCCATAGATCCACCCCAAAAGTCCCCCTAATCCTACCGGATGTTCTCCATAACCCCACAATTTACACTTTTCCACCATGATGACCAACAAGAACCCAACTAAAACCAAACGGAGACACCAAAACATGTCAAAAACACCCCAAACAAGAATGGGATCAACACAAAAAACGAAAGAAAACCCCATATACCATGGATCCACCCCAAAAGTCCCCCTAAACCTACCTGATGTTCTCCAAAACCCACAATCTACACTTTTCCACCATGATGACAATGGAAAAACCAAGGAAACCCAACGGAGACCCCAAAACACGTCAAAAACACACCAAAAAAAGAACTGCATCACCCCAAAAAACAGAAGAAAACCCCATATACCATGAATCCACCCCAAAAGACCCCCTAAACCTACCTGAAGTTCTCCAAAACCCACAATCTACACTTTTCCAAAATGATGACCACGGAAAACCCAACGAAACCCAACGGAGACCCCAAAACACGTCAAAAACACCCCAAACAAGAATGGGATCAACACAAAAAACGAAAGAAAACCCCAAAAGCCATAGATCCACCCCAAAAGTCCCCATAAACCTAACTGATGTTCTCCAAAACCCTAGAATTTCCACTTTTCCACTATGATGACCAACAAGAACCCAACTAAAACAAAACGGAGACATAAAAACATGTCAAAAACACCCCAAAAAAGAACTGCATCAGCCCAAAAAGAGAAGAAAACCCCAAATACCATGAATCCACCCCAAAAGTCCCCTAAACCTACCTGAAGTTCTCCAAAACCCACAATCTAAGCTTTTCCACCATGATGACAATGGAAAACCCAACGAAACCCAACGGAGACCCCAAAACACGTCAAAAACACCCCAAACAAGAACGGGATCAACACAAAAAACGAAAGAAAACCTCAAAAGCCATAGATCCACCCCAAAAGTCCCCCTAAACCTACCGGATGTTCTCCATAACCCCACAATTTACACTTTTCCACCATGATGACCAACAAGAACCCAACTAAAACCAAACGGAGACACCAAAACATGTCAAAAACACCCCAAACAAGAACTGCATCAGCCCAAAAAGAGAAGAAAACCCCAAATACCATGAATCCACCCCAAAAGTCCCCTAAACCTACCTGAAGTTCTCCAAAACCCACCATCTACACTTTTCCACCATGATGACCACGGAAAACCCAACGAAACCCAACGGAGACCCCAAAAAACGTCAAAAACAACCCAAAAAAGAATGGGATCAACACAAAAAAAACGAAAGAAAACCCAAAAGCCATAGATCCACCCCAAAGGTCCCCCTAAACCTACCTGATGTTCTCCAAAACCCACAATCTACACTTTTCCACCATGATGACCACGGAAAACCCAACGAAACCCAACGGAGACCCCAAAACACCTCAAAAACAACCCAAACAAGAATGGGATCAACACAAAAAACGAAAGAAAACCCCAAAAGCCATAGATCCACCCCAAAGGTCCCCCTAAACCTACCTGATGTTCTCCAAAACCCCACAATTTACACTTTTCCACAATGATGACCAACAAGAACCCAACTAAAACCAAACGGAGACACCAAAACATGTCAAAAACACCCCAAAAAAGAACTGCATCAGCCCAAAAAGAGAAGAAAACCCCAAATACCATGAATCCACCCCAAAAGTCCCCTAAACCTACCTGAAGTTCTCCAAAACCCACCATCTACACTTTTCCACCATGATGACCACGGAAAACCCAACGAAACCCAACGGAGACCCCAAAACACGTCAAAAACAACCCAAAAAAGAATGGGATCAACACAAAAAAAACGAAAGAAAACCCCAAAAGCCATAGATCCACCCCAAAGGTCCCCCTAAACCTACCTGATGTTCTCCAAAACCCACAATCTACACTTTTCCACCATGATGACCAACAAGAACCCAACTAAAACCAAACGGAGACACCAAAACATGTCAAAAACACCCCAAACAAGAATGGGATCAACACAAAAAACGTACGAAAAACCCATATACCATGAATCCACCCCAAAAGTACCCCTAAACCTACCTGATGTTCTCCAAAACCCACAATCTACACTTTTCCACCATGATGACAATGGAAAAACCAAGGAAACCCAACGGAGACCACAAAACACGTCAAAAACACCCCAAAAAAAGAACTGCATCACCCCAAAAAACAGAAGAAAACCCCATATACC
>NW_028136610.1:22500-37403 GCF_965140915.1 Aythya marila | reverse complement strand
GCCTGGCCGCCCCATATGGTCCATACTTTGTCCCTAGCCATGCGGAGAGCTGCCAGGTGGGCCACACTGCTAGTTGTGTGTGTGAGGTTCTCAAAGACAGTAAGTAACTACATGATTCCCACAACTACGGTGGAAGAAATCCACAACAACAACAACAACAAAATGTATATAGATATATAAAACCAGCTAAAGCAAGACATGGTTCTTGCCCGGTGTCACAGTGGACTAGGAGCTGTGAAGAAGGCTGAGGAGTGGGCGATCAGGGTCCAGCCACTGTCCAAGTCTGGCTGCCACCTGCACACAACATGGAGCCCTCCGGTCTCCCCCTCACAGACACTTGGAACCCAAAGGAGGGCTGGCCGCCAGCTCGCTACGTTTGCTTTGCTTCTCTTTGTTTTGCCTTGCTCCGCTTTGCTTTGCTCTTGCTGGCACAGTTTTGCTTTTCCATACCTCCTTTCCTCTGCTGTTCTTGCCCCGGCTTTGCTTTGCTTTGCCTCAGATTCTTTTGCTGTTTCTTTCCTGGCAATGCTTTGCTTTTCCTTGTGCTACGTTCCCTTGCTCTGCTTTGATTTGCTCTGCTTTCCCTTCCCTGGCCATGTTTTCCTTGGTTTACCTTTGGTTTATAGACCTGGCACTGCTTTGCTTTTCCTACCCGTGCTGTGCTTTGCCTTGCCTCGCCTCAAACTGCTTTGCTTTCCTTTGTTTGCTTTATCTTTCCTAGTTATGCTTTGCTTTTCCTGGTGCTACTTTCCTTTGCTCAGCTTTGCCTTCCCTGGCCGTGCTTTGTTTTGCTTTACGGGGCCACACTTGCCTTTTTTTACCTTTGCCTTGCTCTTTTTTGCCTCACCTGCTCCTGCTCTCATTTCCATTTTCCGGCCATGCTTACCTTTGTTTTGCTTTACTTTGTATTCCTGGCACTGCTTTGCTTTTCCTTTTGCTACTTTCTTTTGTTCTGCTTTGCCTTGCCTGGCCATGCTTTGCTTTGCTTTGCTTTGTATTCCTGGCATTGCTTTGCTTTTCCTTCTCTGCTCTGCTTAGCTTCTCTTAACCCTGCTCTGATTTGCCTTACCTTGAACTTTTTCGCTTTGTTGTGGTTTTATTTATTTTTTGTTTGTTTGTTTGTTTTTATTTTTTTTCATTAATATTTTTTTTCTTTCTCTTTCCCAGCACTGCTTTGCATTTCCTGGTACTACTTTCCTTTGCTCTGCTTTGCCTTCCTGTGCTTTGCCTTCCCTGGCCTTGCTTTGTTTTGCTTTATCAGGCCATGCTTTCCTTGGTTTACCTTTGGTTTACAGACCTGGCACTGCATTGCTTTTCCAAACCATGCTGTGCTTTGCCTTGCCTCAAAGTGCTTTGCTGTCCTTTGCTTGCTTTGTCTTCCCTCGTTATGCTTTGCTTTACCTGGTGTTACTTTCCTTTGCTCAGCTTTGCCCTCCCTGGCCTTGCTTTTTTTTTTTTTTTTGCTTTACGGGGCCATGCTTTCCTTTGTTTACCTTTGCTTTCCTCTACTTTGTTCTGCTATGCTATGCCTTTCCTGGTCATGCTTTGCATTTTTTTATTATTATTATTTTTTTTATTTATTTGATGTTCATTCCATACTTTATGTTTTCCTTTTGTATCTTTTTCTTGTGTTTTCTCTGGCCGTGCTTTGCTTTTCCAGGCCTTGCTTGTCATTGATTTTCCTTAGGCCGCTAGGTCTTTTCCCTAGCAGGGCTTTGCTTTGTCTTGCTCAGCTTTCATCCGCATTGCTCTGCTCTCCTGTGCCGTGCTAGGCTTCCTTTGGAGACCGTCTCACTGATTTTGCTGCTGAGTCGGTTGGTAAATTTCTGAACGCATAAACCGTCAGGCACAGAACTTGGCCTCCCCGCAGCCCAGCCACTGTCCCCTCGGAACTGGAGGCCGGGTGCAGCAGGCCTGGCCGCCCGACATGGTCCATTCTTTGTCCCCAGCCATGCGGCGAGCTGCCAGGGGACCCCTAACTGCTGCTCGTGTGGTGATAGTGTTCAGTGACAATTTCAATGAGAATAAGTAACTACATGATTCCCACAACTACGGTGGAAGAAATACACAACAGACAACAACAAAATGTATATAGATATAAAACCAGCTAAAGCAAGACATGGTTCTTGCCGGCTGTCACAGTGGACTAGGAGCTGTGAAGAAGGCTGAGGAGTGGGCGATCAGGGTACAACCACTGTCCAAGTCTGGCTGCCACCTGTACACAACATGGAGGCCCTCCGGTCTCCCCCCAACAGGCACTTGGAACCCAAAGGAGGGCTGGCCGCCAGCTCGCTACGTTTGCTTTGCTTCTCTTTGTTTTGCCTTGCTCCGCTTTGCTTTGCTCTTGCTGGCACAGTTTTGCTTTTCCATACCTCCTTTCCTCTGCTGTTCTTGCCCCGGCTTTGCCTCAGAGTGTTTTGCTCTTTCTCTCCTGGAAATACTTTGCATTTCCTTGTGCTACTTTCCCTTGCTCTGCTTTGATTTGCTCAGCTTTCCCTTCCCTGGCCATGCTTTCCTTTGCCTTGCTTTGTATTCCAGGCATTGCTTTGCTTTTCCTTCTCTGCTCTGCTTAGCTTCTCTTAACCCTGCTCCGATTTCCCTTAACTACATGATTCCCACAACTATGGTGGGAGAAATACACAACAGACAACAACAAAATGTAAATACATATATAAAACCTGCTAAAGCAAGACATGGTTCTTGCCGGCTGTCACAGTGGACTAGGAGCTGTGAAGAAGGCTGAGGAGGGGGTGATCAGGGTACAGCCACTGTCCAAGTCCGGCTGCCACCTGTACACAACATGAGAGCCCTCCGGTCTCCCCCCAACAGGCACTTGGAACTCAAAGGAGGGCTGGCCTCCAGCTCGCTACGTTTGCTTTGCTTCTCTTTGTTTTGCCTTGCTCCGCTTTGCTTTGCTCTTGCTGGCACAGTTTTGCTTTTTCCTACCTCCTTTCCTCTGCTGTTCTTGGCCCAGCTTTGCCTCAGATTGCTTTGCTTTTGCTTTCCTGAAAATGCTTTGCTTTTCCTTGTGCTACCTTTCTTTGTTCTGCTTTGCCTTCCCTGGCCATGCTTTCCTTTGCTCTGCTTTGATTTACTTTGGCTTTCATCTTTTATTCTTTTTTTTTATTATTATTATTATTTTTTTCATGTTTCTTGCATGATTTGTTTTCATTTTGGACCTGTCTGATGTGTTTTTACAGGCCGTGCTTTCCTTTTCCAGGCCCTGGTTGTCACTGCTTTTCCCTATGCCTAGCAGGGCTTTTCCTTGTCTCGCTCAGCTTTCATCCGCATTGCCCTCCTCTCCTGTGCTGTGCTTGGCTTCTTTTGGAGACTGTCTCACTGATTTTGCTGCTGAGTCGGTTGGTAAATTTATGAACGCATAAACCGTCAGACACAGAACTTGGCCTCCCCGCAGCCCAGCCACTGTCCCCTCGGAACCGGCGCGTGGGGGCAGCAGGCCTGGCCGCCCCATATGGTCCATACTTTGTCCCTAGCCATGCGGAGAGCTGCCAGGTGGGCCACACTGCTAGTTGTGTGTGTGAGGTTCTCAAAGACAGTAAGTAACTACATGATTCCCACAACTACGGTGGAAGAAATCCACAACAACAACAACAACAAAATGTATATAGATATATAAAACCAGCTAAAGCAAGACATGGTTCTTGCCCGGTGTCACAGTGGACTAGGAGCTGTGAAGAAGGCTGAGGAGTGGGCGATCAGGGTCCAGCCACTGTCCAAGTCTGGCTGCCACCTGCACACAACATGGAGCCCTCCGGTCTCCCCCTCACAGACACTTGGAACCCAAAGGAGGGCTGGCCGCCAGCTCGCTACGTTTGCTTTGCTTCTCTTTGTTTTGCCTTGCTCCGCTTTGCTTTGCTCTTGCTGGCACAGTTTTGCTTTTCCATACCTCCTTTCCTCTGCTGTTCTTGCCCCGGCTTTGCTTTGCTTTGCCTCAGATTCTTTTGCTGTTTCTTTCCTGGCAATGCTTTGCTTTTCCTTGTGCTACGTTCCCTTGCTCTGCTTTGATTTGCTCTGCTTTCCCTTCCCTGGCCATGTTTTCCTTGGTTTACCTTTGGTTTATAGACCTGGCACTGCTTTGCTTTTCCTACCCGTGCTGTGCTTTGCCTTGCCTCGCCTCAAACTGCTTTGCTTTCCTTTGTTTGCTTTATCTTTCCTAGTTATGCTTTGCTTTTCCTGGTGCTACTTTCCTTTGCTCAGCTTTGCCTTCCCTGGCCGTGCTTTGTTTTGCTTTACGGGGCCACACTTGCCTTTTTTTACCTTTGCCTTGCTCTTTTTTGCCTCACCTGCTCCTGCTCTCATTTCCATTTTCCGGCCATGCTTACCTTTGTTTTGCTTTACTTTGTATTCCTGGCACTGCTTTGCTTTTCCTTTTGCTACTTTCTTTTGTTCTGCTTTGCCTTGCCTGGCCATGCTTTGCTTTGCTTTGCTTTGTATTCCTGGCATTGCTTTGCTTTTCCTTCTCTGCTCTGCTTAGCTTCTCTTAACCCTGCTCTGATTTGCCTTACCTTGAACTTTTTCGCTTTGTTGTGGTTTTATTTATTTTTTGTTTGTTTGTTTGTTTTTATTTTTTTTCATTAATATTTTTTTTCTTTCTCTTTCCCAGCACTGCTTTGCATTTCCTGGTACTACTTTCCTTTGCTCTGCTTTGCCTTCCTGTGCTTTGCCTTCCCTGGCCTTGCTTTGTTTTGCTTTATCAGGCCATGCTTTCCTTGGTTTACCTTTGGTTTACAGACCTGGCACTGCATTGCTTTTCCAAACCATGCTGTGCTTTGCCTTGCCTCAAAGTGCTTTGCTGTCCTTTGCTTGCTTTGTCTTCCCTCGTTATGCTTTGCTTTACCTGGTGTTACTTTCCTTTGCTCAGCTTTGCCCTCCCTGGCCTTGCTTTTTTTTTTTTTTTGCTTTACGGGGCCATGCTTTCCTTTGTTTACCTTTGCTTTCCTCTACTTTGTTCTGCTATGCTATGCCTTTCCTGGTCATGCTTTGCATTTTTTTATTATTATTATTTTTTTTATTTATTTGATGTTCATTCCATGCTTTATATTTTCCTTTTATATCTTTTTCTTGTGTTTTCTCTGGCCGTGCTTTGCTTTTCCAGGCCCTGGTTGTCACTGCTTTTCCTTATGCCGCTAGGTCTTTTCCCTAGCAGGGCTTTGCTTTGTCTTGCTCAGCTTTCATCCGCATTGCTCTGCTCTCCTGTGCCGTGCTAGGCATCCTTTGGAGACTGTCTAACTGATTTTGCTGCTGAGTCGAATGGTAAATTTCTGAACGCATAAACCGTCAGACACAGAACTTGGCCTCCCCGCAGCCCAGCCACTGTCCCCTCGGAACTGGAGGCCGGGTGCAGCAGGCCTGGCCGCCTGACATGGTCCATTCTTTGTCCCTAGTCATGCGGCGAGCCGCCAGGGGACCCCTAACTTCTACTCGTGTGGTGATAGTGTTCAGTGAGAATTTCAACGAGAATAAGTAACTACATGATTCCCACAACTACGGTGGAAGAAATCCACAACAAACAACAACAAAATGTATATAGATATATAAAACCAGCTAAAGCAAGACATGGTTCTTGCCGGCTGTCACAGTGGACTAGGAGCTGTGAAGAAGGCTGAGGAGTGGGCGATCAGGGTCCAGCCACTGTCCAAGTCCGGCTGCCACCTGTACACAACATGGAGGCCCTCCGGTCTCCCCCACAGACACTTGGAACCCAAAGGAGGGCTGGCCACCAGCTCGCTACGTTCGCTTTGCTTCTCTTTGTTTTGCCTCGCTCCGCTTTGCTTTGCTCTTGCTGGCACAGTTTTGCTTTTCCATACCTCCTTTCCTCTGCTGTTCTTGCCCCAGCTTTGCCTCAGAGTGTTTTGCTCTTTCTCTCCTGGAAATACTTTGCATTTCCTTGTGCTACTTTCCTTTGCTTTGCTTTTCCTTGCTCTGCTTTGCCTTCCCTGGCCATGCTTTCCTTGGTTTAGCTCTGCTTTATAGACCTGGCACTGCTTTGCTTTTCCTACCCGTGCTGTGCTTTGCCTTGCCTCGCCTCAAACTGCTTTGCTTTCCTTTGTTTGCTTTGTCTTCCCTGGTTATGCTTTGCTTTTCCTGGTGCTTCTTTCCTTTGCTCAGCTTTGCCTTCCCTGGCCATGCTTTGTATTGCTTTACGGGGCCATGCTTGCCTTTTTTCACCTTTGCCTTGCTCTCTTTTGCCTCACCTGCTCCTGCTCTCACTTCCAGTTTCCGGCCATGCTTACCTTTGTTTTGCTTTACTTTGTATTCTTGGCACTGCTTTGCTTTTCCTTTTGCTACTTTCTTTTGTTCTGCTTTGCCTTGCCTGGCCATGCTTTGCTTTGCTTTGCTTTTCCTTGCTTTGTATTCCTGGCATTGCTTTGCTTTTCCTTCTCTGCTCTGCTTAGCTTCTCTTAACCCTGCTCTGATTTGCCTTACCTCAAACTTTTTCGCTTTGTTGTGCTTTTTATTGCTGTTTTATTTTTTTTTGTTGTTCGTTTTTTTATTTATTTATTTATTTATTTATTTTCACTTCTTTCTCTTTCCTGGCACTGCTTTGCTTTTCCTGGTGCTACTTTCCTTTGCTCAGCTTTGCCTTCCCTGGCCGTGCTTTGTTTTGCTTTACGGGGCCATGCTTGCCTTTGTTTAGCTTTGCTCTGCTCTGCTTTGCCTTGCTATGTTTTGCCTTTTCTGGACATGCTTTGCATCTATTTCTTTTATTATTATTATTATTTATTCTTTTTTTTTTTTTTTTTCCTTTAAATGTTCATTGCATTCTTTTGGACCTATCTGATGTGTTTTTACAGGCCGTGCTTTCCTTTTCCAGGCCCTGGTTGTCACTGCTTTTCCTTATGCCGCTCGGTCTTTTCCTTAGCAGGGTTTTACTCTGTCTTGCTCAGCTTTTATCCGCATTGCTCTGCTGTCCTGTGCTGTGCTAGGTTTCTTTTGGAGACTGTCCCACTGGTTTTACTGGGCTAGCCGCAAGCTCCTTACGTTTGCTTTGCTTCTTTTTGTTTTGCCTTACTCCGCTTTGCTTTGCTCTTGCTGGCACAGTTTTGTTTTCCCATATCTCCTTTCCTCTGCTGTTCTTGCCCCAGCTTTGCCTCAGACTGCTTTGCTTTTGCTTTCCTGAAAATGCTTTGCTTTTCCTTGTGCTACGTTCCCTTGCTCTGCTTTGACTTGCTCAGCTTTCCCTTCCCTGGCCATGCTTTCCTTGGTTTAGCTCTGCTTTATAGACCTGGCACTGCTTTGCTTTTCCTACCCGTGCTGTGCTTTGCCTTGCCTCGCCTCAAACTGCTTTGCTTTCCTTTGTTTGCTTTGTCTTCCCTGGTTATGCTTTGCTTCTCCTGGTGCTACTTTCCTTTGCTCAGCTTTGCCTTCCTTGGCCGTGCTTTGTATTGCTTTACGGGGCCACGCTTGTCTTTTTTTTACCTTTGCCTTGCTCTCTTTTGCCTCGCCTGCTCCTGCTCTCACTTCCAGTTTCTGGTCATGCTTACCTTTGTTTTGCTTTACTTTGTATTCCTGGCACTGCTTTGCTTTTCCTTTTGCTACTTTCTTTTGTTCTGCTTTGCCTTGCCTGGCCATGCTTTGCTTTGCCTTGCTTTGTATTCCTGGCATTGCTTTGCTTTTCCTTCTCTGCTCTGCTTAGCTTCTCTTCACCCTGCTCTGATTTGCCTTACCTCAAACTTTTTCGCTTTGTTGTGCTTTTTATTGGTGTTTTTTTGTTTTTTTTTTTTTTTGTTCTTTTTTTATTTATTTATTTACTTTGACTTCTTTCTCTTTCCTGGCACTGCTTTGCTTTTCCTGGTGCTACTTTCCTTTGCTCAGCTTTGCCTTCCCTGGCCGTGCTTTGTTTTGCTTTATAGGGCCATGCTTGCCTTTGTTTAGCTTCGCTCTGCTCTGCTTTGCCTTGCTATGTTTTGCCTTTTCTGGACATGCTTTGCATCTTTTTTTTTTATTGTTATTATTATTTTTTTATTTATTTTTCTTTAAATGATCATTACATTCTTTTGTTTTCCTTTTGGACCTATCTGATGTGTTTTTACAGGCCGTGCTTTCCTTTTCCAGGCCCTGGTTGTCACTGCTTTTCCCTATGCCTAGCAGGGCTTTTCCTTAGCAGGGTTTTACTCTGTCTTGCTCAGCTTTTATCCGCATTGCCCTGCTGTCCTGTGTTGTGCTAGGTTTCTTTTGGAGACTGTCCCACTGGTTTTACTGAGCTAGCCGCAAGCTCCTTACGTTTGCTTTGCTTCTCTCTGTTTTGCCTTACTCCGCTTTGCTTTGCTCTTGCTGGCACAGTTTTGCTTTCCCATACCTCCTTTCCTCTGCTGTTCTTGCCCCAGCTTTGCCTCAGACTGTTTTGCTTTTGCTTTCCTGAAAATGCTTTGCTTTTCCTTGTGCTACGTTCCTTTGCTCTGCTTTGACTTGCTCAGCTTTCCCTTCCCTGGCCACGCTTTCCTTGGTTTAGCTCTGCTTTATAGACCTGGCACTGCTCTGCCTTTCCTACCCGTGCTGTGCTTTGCCTTGCCTCAAAGTGCTTTGCTTTCCTTTGCTTGCTTTGCATTTCCTGGTTATGCTTTGCTTCTCCTGGTGCTACTTTCCTTTGCTCTGCTTTGCCTTCCCTGGCCTTGCTTTCGTTTGCTGTTTCAGGCCATTTTTTCCTTTCTTTAGCTTTGCTTTGCTCTGCTTTGCTTTGCTTTGCTTTGCCTTTCATCTATTATTCTTTTTTTTTTTTTTTTTTTTTTTTTAATTTTTTTTTTTTTTCATGTTCCTTGCATGATTTGTTTTCCTTTTCGACCTATCTGATGTGTTTTTACTGGCCGTGCTTTGCTTTTCCAGGCCCTGGTTGTCACTGCTTTTCCCTATGCCTAGCAGGGCTTTTCCTTGTCTCGCTCAGCTTTCATCCACATTGCTCTGCTCTCCTGTGCCGTGCTAGGCTTCCTTTGGAGACCGTCTCACTGATTTTGCTGCTGAGTCGATTGGTAAATTTATGAACGCATAAACCGTCAGACACAGAACTTGGCCTCCCCGCAGCCCAGCCACTGTCCCCTCGGAACCGGCGCGTGGGGGCAGCAGGCCTGGCCGCCCGACATGGTCCATTCTTTGTCCCCAGCCACGCGGCGAGCTGGCTTGGGTGGGCCACACTGCTAGTTGTGTGTGTGAGGTTCTCAAAGACAGTAAGGAACTACACGATTCCCACAACTACGGTGGAAGAAATCCACCACAAGAACAACAACAACAACAAAATAGATAGAGATATATAAAACGTCACGGTGGACTAGGAGATGTGAAGGAGGCTGGGGAGAGAGCTGTCAGGGTACAGCCACTGTCCGAGTCTGGCTGCCACCTGTACACAACATGGAGCCCTCCGGTCTCCCCCCCACAGACACTTGGAACCCAAAGGAGGGCTGGCCGCCAGCTCGCTACATTCACTCTGCTTCTCTTTGTTTTGCCTTGGTCTGCTTTGCTTTGCTCTTGCTGGCACAGTTTTGCTTTTCCATACCTCCTTTCCTCTGCTGTTCTTGCCTCAGATTGCTTTGCTTTTTCTCTCCTGGAAATGCTGTGTTGTTCCTTGTGCTGCTTTGCTTTGCTTTGCTTTGCTTTGCTTTGCTTTGCTTTGTTTTGCTTTTTCTTTCCTGAGCCTGCTACGTTTTTACTTGTGCGGTCATGCTTTATTTTTTATTTCTTTGCTTCGTATTCCTGTCAGTGCTTTGCTTTCCCTTCTCTGCTCTTCTGGACCTTTCTTAGCCTCGCTGTGCTTTGCTTTGCCTCAAAGTGCTTTCTTTCCTTGGCTTTCCCTTTCGTGGCACCGCTTTGTTTTTCCCTGTGCTCCTTTCCTTAGCTTTGCTGTCTTTATGAATGCATAAAGAAGTTCATGAAACTTGTTTCTGAACACACAGAAAAGTTAGCCGGCCCGCAGCCCGGCAGCTGTCCCCTCGCAGCTGGCGGGCAGGGACAGGGATCTGGCTACCGGGCCAGGTCTATTCTGTTGCCCACCGTTGTGCGGAGAGCCAGCAGGTGGGCTCCGTTGCTATTCGTCTGGGGAGGGGTGTGGGTTGAGAACAACAATCAATAACTACTCGATTCCTAAAACGAAAGGGGGAAACAGACGGAGAAGACTATTATTATTCCTACTTCTACTATTTGTATTACGTTTTAATGATATTTATTTCTATTACTATTTAATACTTTTATTTCTAATAACTTTTTAGTAGTATATAATAATAGCATTATTATTATTATTATTATTATTATTATTATTATTATTATTATTATTATTATTATTGTTATTATTAATTTATATAATGATAAGCAGCTAAAGCAAAGCAGCCAGGCAGCCAGCCAAACTGAGTGGCACAGGTGGGGAGCCGTTCGCGGCCGGGCAGGAGCCTCTGATGTCAGAGCGAGAGCGAGAGGCAGCCCGAGGCAACCGGGGGCCGCTGCCACACCCTGGCCTTCTCAAACGCCCAGCTCCCCGTAAGCCAGCAATGGGCCCCTTTTCCTCTGGGGTGGGTGGGGGGTGCGATCTCGACTGACGCTAAGTTAACTCCGCATTTTGTTTTGGCAGCACCGTTTTGCTTTGCTTTGCTTTCCCTGGCCCTGCGTTGCTTCGCTTCGCTTTGTATTCAAGGCACTGCTTCGCTTTTCCTGGCCCTGTTTTACTTTGGATTTTCTCTTCCTGACCGTGCTTTGCTTTTCCTGGCCTCGCTTTGTTTCGTTTTGCTTGACTTTGTATTCGTGACACCGCTTTTCTTTCCCTGGACCTCCTTTGCTTTGGTTTTTCTCGCCCTTCTTTGCTTTGCTTTTGCTGGTCCTGCCTCGCTTTGTTTTGCTTGACGTTGTATTCAAGACACCGCTTTTCTTTTCCTGGACCTCTTTTGCTTTGGTTTTTCTCGCCTTTCTTTGTTTTGCTTTTGCTGGCCCTGCCTCGCTTTGTTTTGCTTGACGTTGTATTCAAGATACCGCTTTTCTTTCCCCCACCCCCCAGGAAATCCTTAGCTTAGTTTTTTTTTGTTTGTTTGTTTGTTTTTCCCCACCCTTCTTTGTTTTGCTTTAGCCGGCCCTGCCTTGCTTTGCTTTGCTTTACTTTGTATTCGTGACACCACTTTTCTTTTCCTGGACCTCTTCTGCTTTGGTTTTTCTTGCCCTGCTTGCTTTTGCTTTTCGCGGCCCTTCTTGGCTTTGCTTTTCCTTTTGCCTCTTTCTTTTCCCTAGCAGGGCTTTGCTTTGTCTCGCTCTGCTTTGCGTTGCATTGCTCAGCTCTGCTTTGCCGTGCTAGGTAGGCTTCTTTTGCAGACCGTCGCACCGATTTGGGCGACGAGTCGATCGGTGTATTTATGAACGCATAAAGCCTCAGGCGCACACCGTGGCCTCCCTCCCCGCAGCCCGACGACTGTCCCCCGGGAGCTGGAGGGTGGCGACAGGAAGCCTGGCCACCCACCCAGCATGGTCTATTCCTCATCCCCCGCCGTCCGGCGAGCCGCCAGGTGGGTCCCGCTGCTGCTGTTCGTCTGGGGACGGGCTTGGGTGAGGTTTTTTAGGACGATAAGCGACATTACACGATTCCCAATGATTTGGGTTCGTTTTGCTTTGCTTTCCTTTTCCTCGCTTTACTTATCGTCGCTCTTCCCCGCTTTGCTTTTCCCGCACCTGCTTCGACATGCTTTCCTTAGAGCTGCATCTTTCTGGGGGGTTTTGGTTTGTATTCCCGGCACCGATTTCCTTTTCTTTGCTCTGCTTTGCCGTTCCTACTCCGCTTTGTTTTTTGCTCTTTTGATGCGTTTACACACACAGGAACGCTGGGTCACCTACTTCGGCCTCCCCACAGCCCGCCAACCGTCCCTTCGCAGCTGGCAGGTGGGGGTGCGGGGGTCGGCCACCCAGCCAAGTCTATTCCAGGACCCCCGCTGACTGGGGAGCCGCCACCTGAGCTCAACTGCCGTTTGCCTGAGGAGGCTGGGGGAGGGGGGGGGGGGGGGGGGGGGGAGGGGGAGCTGAGGACTAGGGGGGTGGGGGAGGTTTTGAAAGACGGTAAGGAATGACACGATTCCTGAAGCTACAGCGGAAAACAGGCAACAGAACTAACTAATAATAAACGTAAAGATAAGAGTAGTTATTTTCCAAAGCGGCTAAAGCAAAGCGGCCAGGCAGTCAGCCGCACTGCGCGGCACAGGTGGCGAGCCTCTGGCGGCCGAGCAAGAGCCTCTGACGTCAGAGCGAGCTGCGGCCCGAAGCAGCCGGGGTCCGGGGCCGCGCCCTCGCCTTCCCGACCGGCGCCGGCGCCCCGCCCCGCCCCGTCCACTGCAAAGGCTGCAAAGGGCGGAGGAGAGGGAGGGAGAAGTGGGGAGGGGGCGGAGGCGGCCATTGAAGTGCGTAGACGGCCGCTGTCAGATGCAGGCCGCCACGTCTACCCGTCCCTCCCACCCTCCGGGCCCCGTGGAGCGACCAGGTCTACTTCTCCCTCCTCCCCGCTCTCTCCCCCGCCCCCTCCCGCCTCGTGGAGCCACCAGGTCTACTTCTCCCTCCTCCTCCCCGCTCTCTCCCCCCCGCCCCCTCCCGCCCCGTGGAGCCACCAGGTCTACTTCTCCCTCCTCCTCCCCGCTCTGTCCCCCCGCCCCCTCCCGCCCCGTGGAGCCACCAGGTCTACTTCTCCCTCCTCCTCCCCGCTCTGTCCCCCCGCCCCCTCCCGCCCCGTGGAGCCACCAGGTCTACTTCTCCCTCCTCCTCCCCGCTCTGTCCCCCCGCCCCCTCCCGCCCCGTGGAGCCACCAAGTCTACTTCTCCCTCCTCCCAGCTCTGTCCCCCCGCCCCCTCCCGCCCCGTGGAGCCACCAAGTCTACTTCTCCCTCCTCCCAGCTCTGTCCCCCCGCCCCCTCCCGCCTCGTGGAGCCGTCAGGTCTACCCCGCCGTCACGGCCACTGCTCGAGAGCGGCCCGGCTGCCTCGTCTACACGGCCACACGCACGCATGCACAGACGGGCGCGTGCCCGCACGCTTCCCTCCGGCGGCCCGCCAGGTCTATCCACACGCCTCTCGCGTGCAGGGGAACGGCTGGGAGGCGCCATTCATTCGAATCGTTCACGCTTTTAAAAAGAAAAAGGGGAAAAAGAAAAACAAACACAAGCAGCAGCAGCAGCAGCAACAAGAAAGCACGGGTCCCGCTTGTCGGCGGGGAGACGAGAGGTCGTACAAAGCGTGCGGAGAAAGCGTTCGCTCTCAGACTCCGGCCGCCACGTCTACCCGCCGCCAGAGCCACTCGGAGCCCGCGGCAGACCGGCCGCCAGTTGCTCCCCTTTGCTTTGCTTTTGCCGGCCCTGCTTCGCTTTGCTTTTCGTGGAAGCGCTGAGTTTTGTTTGGCGTCGCGTTCGTGGCACTCGTTTGCTTTTCCTTCGTCTGCTCCGCCTCGCTCCGCTTTGCCGTTCCTCCTCCGCTTCGCTTTGCTTTTGCCGGCGCCGCTTGGCCTGGCTTTGGCTGGCGGCGCTCCGCCTTTCCGTTGCGCGCCTTCGCTTCGCCTCGTTTCGCACGGATCGCTGAGTGCAGTGACACACGCCCAGCCACGCAGAGTCGCACGGGTGGCTCGCAGGCGAGCCAGAGCCCCTGACGGCAGAGCGAGCGGCAGCCCGATGCAGCCAGGGGCCGCGCGCGGCCGCGCTCTCGGCTTCTCGAGCGGCGCCGGCTCCTCTCCCCCCCTCTCCCCCGCCCGTCGCGCCGCAGCCCCGCCGAGCCGTCGGGCGGGGGGGCGGCGGGAGGGGCAATCCTCCTAGCTCGTCGCCGGCCGCTCCGCTCCGCTCGGCGGGAAGCCGGCGCCACACGTAGGCGAGAGGGGGACGCATTATTCCGGGCACGGAGCTTCAAGCCGGCTGGTCTTCAGGCTCCCGCCGAGCCCGTGTCCCGGCCGGCGGGCAGCTAGATGGCGCGGGAGGGAGCAGAGCGACGAGCTCGCGCTCGCCTCCAGCGTTTTTCTCCCCGGGCGGGCCCCATCCGGGGCCCCCGCAAAGGCGGGCAGGCGGGAGCTGCCTCGCCTCCTGCGACGCTCGGCTCCGCGGCCGGGGCGGATCGGGCTCGGAGTCGGCTTCGGGCTTGCGCTTCGGCTCGGGCTCGCGGGCTCGCGAGGGCAGAGGCTGTCCGGCGCCCGCAGCCCCGTCCGTCTACACGGCGCTTCCCCGCCTCGCGGCGATCTTGAGCTCTGCCCTGCTTCTCGGCCGGCTGCTGGGGAAGAGCGGCGTGGCAACGGGGAGAAGGGGGGAAGGGAGGGAACGAGAAGAGGTGTATTTGTGAATGAATGAATGAATGAATGAATGAATGAATGAATGAATGAATGAATGAATGAATGCATGAATGAATGAGTGAATGAGTGAATGAGTGCATGAATGAGTGAGTGCATGAGTGAGTGAGTGAATGAATCAAGGAATCGATGGATCGATCGTTCAGCCAACGAATCGATGAAGAAAGGAATGAGAAAGCAGAAGGGAAGCAAAAAGAAGGGCGGGGGAAGAAAGCGAAGGGCTCCAGAAAAGCGCGTAGGCAGCCGCCGTTAGCTGACGGCCGCCAGCTCTACGGTCCTCGTCGTGCTGAAGTGGACAGGTGAATCCCCTCCCCTCTTCCTCCCCCTTCCCCTCCCAGCCCCGATCCGCCAGGTGTAGCGTGGCGTCAAGGCGAGGAGCCGAAGCGGCACAGCCCGTTGGCGAGCAGGCGAGCCCGTGTGTCGGCTGTAAGCGGGACAGAGGCGCGAGCGTCCCTCGGACTGCCGTGCAGAGCGTAGCCGGGGAGGCGGAGGCACGCTTCGCTCCGACGGACCGCCAGGTCTACCATTCGCCGGAAAACGCCGCCCCCCGAAGGGCCGCCAGGTCTACCCAGCAATTGGGGTGGGGGGGGGAAGCGGGGGGAAGCTCGTCTGCCG
>NW_028136610.1:0-10000 GCF_965140915.1 Aythya marila | reverse complement strand
GGACAGAAAAGTCATCGCCTCACAAGCGCCGCACGTCCTTTTCCAGCCTACCGCGGCGAGGCAGCCGAGCGCAACCGACTTTTACCTCGACCTAACTGGAGGCACAGAGAAACAGCGACGCCTACCACCCCTTCCGAGCCGTGGCACGACCTGCTAGTCTACCTCCAGCCCCACGGCGGCCTTCCAAGTCCCGTCGGACACGCGGTAGACCTGGCCGCCGTTCCCTCCGCCCGACCGGCGGCTATTTCCTCCGCGCGGGTAGACCTGGCAACCTCAGGGGGACCCGCCGGCCGGGAACCGACGGCGCCGGCCCGCCTTCCTTCGCTTTTCCCACGGGCCCTTCCGGCACTTTTCCAGCCTTTTCGGGCTTTTTCGCACCTTTCCGGGAATTTCCGACGCTTTCCGCGCCATCGGACCCGCTCGGGAACCGCTCGACCGACCCGGGGACGTGCGCCTTCGCAAACGCGCGCGCGCGCGCGCTCCCGTCGCTGCCGGGCAGACCCCGACGCCGTTCTCGCGGCCGGACCTGCAGCGACCCCTACAGGTCGCCGCCGGCTAAGCAAACATGGCGACCGCGGCAGGGTAGACCTGGCGGCCGCAGGAAGCTACGGGGAGACCAGGCGGCCGCGGGACGACGCGGGGACACCAGGCGGCCGCGGCAGGATCGGCAGACGAGGCGACGGGGGGTTGCGGTAGACCTGGCAACCTCGGCGGGACGCGGGGAGACCTGGCGGCCGCAGGAGGGCACCGGGACACCTGGCGGCCGCAGGAGGACACGGGGACACGTGGCGGCAACGGGGGGCACACGGTAGACCTGGCAACCTCAGGGGGACACGGGGAGACCCGCCGGCCGGGAACCGACAGCGCCGGCCCGCCTTCCTTCGCTTTTCCAACGGGCCCTTCCGGCACTTTTCGCACCTTTCCGGGAATTTCCGACGCTTTCCGCGCCATCGGACCCGCTCGGGAACCGCTCGACCGACCCGCGGACGGGAGCCCTCGCAAACGCGCTCGCGCCCGCGCTCCCGTCGCTGCCGGGCAGACCCCGACGCCGTTCTCGCGGCCGGACCTGCAGCGACCCCTACAGGTCGCCGCCGGCTAAGCAAACATGGCGACCGCGCCCGGGTAGACCTGGCGGCTGCTGTCCGCAGCGCTTAGACGAGGCGCCCGCGGCGCCCCGAGGCGGGGAACACCTGCCGGCCGGGAACCAACCCCGCCGTCCTTTCCCTAGCAGGGCTCTGCCTTGCCTTGCTCGGCTTTCAACCGCATTGCTCTGCTCTCCTGTGCCGTGCTAGGCTTCTCTCGGAGACCGTCCCGCGGCTTTTGATGCCGAGTCGATCGCTATCATTACGAACGCATAAACCGTCAGACACAGAACTTGGCCTCCCCGCAGCCCAGCGACCGTTCCCTCGGAACTGGCACGAGGGGGCAGCAGGCCTGCACACCCAGCACGGTCTTTTCTGTAAGTAACAACATGATTCCCACAACTACGCTGGAAGAAAGGCAACAATAAAGAAATAAACAGATAAAGCAAGACATGGTTCTTGCCCAACGTCACGGTGGACCAGGAGATGTGAAGGAGGCTGGGGAGAGGGCGATCAGGGTACAGCCACTGCCCAAGTCTGGCTGCCACCTGCACACAACATGAGGGCCCTCCGGTCTCCCCCCAACAGGCACTTGGAACCCAAAGGAGGGCTGGCCGCCAGCTCGCTACGTTCGCTTTGCTTCTCTTTGTTTTGCCTTGCTCCGCTTTGCTTTGCTCTTGCTGGCACAGTTTTGCTTTTCCATACCTCCTTTCCTCTGCTGTTCTTGCCCCGGCTTTGCTTTGCTTTGCCTCAGATTCTTTTGCTGTTTCTTTCCTGGCAATGCTTTGCTTTTCCTTGTGCTACGTTCCCTTGCTCTGCTTTGCCTCGCTATGTTTTGCCTTTTCTGGACATGTTTTGCTTTTTTTATTTTTTTTAAGTGTTCATTGCATTCTTTTGTTTTCCTTTTGGACCTTTTTAATGTGCTTTTAGAGGCCGCGCTTTGCTTTTCCAGGCGCTGGATGTCATTGCTTTTCCCTATGCTGCTAGGTCTTTTCCCTAGCAGGGCTTTGCTTTGTCTTGCTCAGCTTTCATCCGCATTGCTCTGCTCTCCTGTGCCGTGCTAGGCTTCCTTTGGAGACCGTCTCACTGATTTTGCTGCTGAGTCGGTTGGTAAATTTCTGAACGCATAAACCGTCAGACACAGAACTTGGCCTCCCCGCAGCCCAGCCACTGTCCCCTCGGAACCGGCGCGTGGGGGCAGCAGGCCTGGCCGCCCGACATGGTCCATTCTTTGTCCCCAGCCATGCGGCGAGCTGCCAGGGGACCCCTAACTGCTGCTCGTGTGGTGATAGTGTTCAGTGACAATTTCAATGAGAATAAGTAACTACATGATTCCCACAACTACGGTGGAAGAAATACACAACAGACAACAACAAAATGTATATAGATATAAAACCAGCTAAAGCAAGACATGGTTCTTGCCGGCTGTCACAGTGGACTAGGAGCTGTGAAGAAGGCTGAGGAGTGGGCGATCAGGGTACAGCCACTATCCAAGTCTGGCTGCCACCTGTACACAACATGGAGCCCTCCGGTCTCCCCCCCACAGACACCTGGAACCCAAAGGAGGGCTGGCCGCCAGCTCGCTACGTTTGCTTTGCTTCTCTTTGTTTTGCCTTGCTCCGCTTTGCTTTGCTCTTGCTGGCACGGTTTTGCTTTTCCATACCTCCTTTCCTCTGCTGTTCTTGCCCTGGCTTTGCTTTGCTTTGCCTCAGATTCTTTTGCTGTTTCTTTCCTGGCAATGCTTTGCTTTTCCTTGTGCTACGTTCCCTTGCTCTGCTTTGACTTGCTCTGCTTTCCCTTCCCTGGCCATGCTTTCCTTGGTTTACCTTTGGTTTACAGACCTGGCACTGCTTTGCTTTTCGTACACCTTCTGTGCTTTGCCTTGCCTCGCCTCAAACTGCTTTGCTTTCCTTTGTTTGCTTTATCTTTCCTAGTTATGCTTTGCTTTTCCTGGTGCTACTTTCCTTTGCTCAGCTTTGCCTTCCTTGGCCGTGCTTTGTTTTGCTTTACGGGGCCACGCTTGCCTTTTTTCACCTTTGCCTTGCTCTCTTTTGCCTCACTTGCTCCTGCTCTCACTTCCAGTTTCTGGCCATGCTTACCTTTGTTTTGCTTTACTTTGTATTCCTGGCACTGCTTTGCTTTTCCTTTTGCTACTTTCTTTTGTTCTGCTTTGCCTTGCCTGGCCATGCTTTGCTTTGCCTTGCTTTGTATTCCTGGCATTGCTTTGCTTTTCCTTCTCTGCTCTGCTTAGCTTCTCTTAACCCTGCTCTGATTTGCCTTACCTTGAACTTTTTCGCTTTGTTGTGGTTTTATTTATTTTTTGATTGTTTGTTTGTTTTTATTTTTTTTCATTAATATTTTTTTTCGTTCTCTTTACCAGCACTGCTTTGCATTTCCTGGTACTACTTTCCTTTGTTCTGCTTTGCCTTCCTGTGCTTTGCCTTCCCTGGCCTTGCTTTGTTTTGCTTTATCAGGCCATGCTTTCCTTGGTTTACCTTTGGTTTACAGACCTGGCACTGCATTGCTTTTCCTACCCGTGCTGTGCTTTGCCTTGCCTCAAAGTGCTTTGCTGTCCTTTGCTTGCTTTGTCTTCCCTCGTTATGCTTTGCTTTTCCTGGTGCTACTTTCCTTTGCTCAGCTTTGCCTTCCCTCGCCGTGCTTTGTTTTGCTTTATGGGGCCATGCTTGCCTTTGTTTAGCTTCGCTCTGCTCTGCTTTGCCTTGCTATGTTTTGCCTTTTCTGGACATGCTTTGCATCTATTTTTTTTTTTATTCTCATTATTTTTCCTTTTTTTTTTTTTTTTTTTTTTAATTTAAATGTTCATTACATTCTTTTGTTTTTCTTTTGGACCTATCTGATGTGTTTTTACAGGCCGTGCTTTCCTTTTCCAGGCCCTGGTTGTCACTGCTTTTCCTTATGCCGCTAGTTCTTTTTCTTAGCAGGGTTTTACTCTGTCTTGCTCAGCTTTTATCCGCATTGCTCTGCTCTCCTGTGCTGTGCTAGGTTTCTTTTAGAGACTTTCCCACTGGTTTTACTGGGCTAGCCGCAAGCTCCTTACGTTTGCTTTGCTTCTCTCTGTTTTGCCTTATTCCGCTTTGCTTTGCTCTTCGTGGCACAGTTTTGCTTTCCCATACCTCCTTTCCTCTGCTGTTCTTGGCCCAGCTTTGCCTCAGACTGCTTTGCTTTTGCTTTCCTGGCAATGCTTTGCTTTTCCTTGTGCTACATTCCCTTGCTCTGCTTTGACTTGCTCAGCTTTCCCTTCCCTGGCCATGCTTTCCTTGGTTTACCTTTGGTTTACAGACCTGGCACTGCATTGCTTTTCCAAACCATGCTGTGCTTTGCCTTGCCTCAAAGTGCTTTGCTGTCCTTTGCTTGCTTTGTCTTCCCTCGTTATGCTTTGCTTTACCTGGTGTTACTTTCCTTTGCTCAGCTTTGCCCTCCCTGGCCTTGCTTTTTTTTTTTTTTTGCTTTACGGGGCCATGCTTTCCTTTGTTTACCTTTGCTTTCCTCTACTTTGTTCTGCTATGCTATGCCTTTCCTGGTCATGCTTTGCATTTTTTTATTATTATTATTTTTTTTATTTATTTGATGTTCATTCCATACTTTATGTTTTCCTTTTGTATCTTTTTCTTGTGTTTTCTCTGGCCGTGCTTTGCTTTTCCAGGCCTTGCTTGTCATTGATTTTCCTTAGGCCGCTAGGTCTTTTCCCTAGCAGGGCTTTGCTTTGTCTTGCTCAGCTTTCATCCGCATTGCTCTGCTCTCCTGTGCCGTGCTAGGCTTCCTTTGGAGACCGTCTCACTGATTTTGCTGCTGAGTCGGTTGGTAAATTTCTGAACGCATAAACCGTCAGGCACAGAACTTGGCCTCCCCGCAGCCCAGCCACTGTCCCCTCGGAACTGGAGGCCGGGTGCAGCAGGCCTGGCCGCCCGACATGGTCCATTCTTTGTCCCCAGCCATGCGGCGAGCTGCCAGGGGACCCCTAACTGCTGCTCGTGTGGTGATAGTGTTCAGTGACAATTTCAATGAGAATAAGTAACTACATGATTCCCACAACTACGGTGGAAGAAATACACAACAGACAACAACAAAATGTATATAGATATAAAACCAGCTAAAGCAAGACATGGTTCTTGCCGGCTGTCACAGTGGACTAGGAGCTGTGAAGAAGGCTGAGGAGTGGGCGATCAGGGTACAACCACTGTCCAAGTCCGGCTGCCACCTGTACACAACATGGAGGCCCTCCGGTCTCCCCCCAACAGGCACTTGGAACCCAAAGGAGGGCTGGCCGCCAGCTCGCTACGTTTGCTTTGCTTCTCTTTGTTTTGCCTTGCTCCGCTTTGCTTTGCTCTTGCTGGCACAGTTTTGCTTTTCCATACCTCCTTTCCTCTGCTGTTCTTGCCCCGGCTTTGCCTCAGAGTGTTTTGCTCTTTCTCTCCTGGAAATACTTTGCATTTCCTTGTGCTACTTTCCCTTGCTCTGCTTTGATTTGCTCAGCTTTCCCTTCCCTGGCCATGCTTTCCTTTGCCTTGCTTTGTATTCCAGGCATTGCTTTGCTTTTCCTTCTCTGCTCTGCTTAGCTTCTCTTAACCCTGCTCCGATTTCCCTTAACTACATGATTCCCACAACTATGGTGGGAGAAATACACAACAGACAACAACAAAATGTAAATACATATATAAAACCTGCTAAAGCAAGACATGGTTCTTGCCGGCTGTCACAGTGGACTAGGAGCTGTGAAGAAGGCTGAGGAGGGGGTGATCAGGGTACAGCCACTGTCCAAGTCCGGCTGCCACCTGTACACAACATGAGAGCCCTCCGGTCTCCCCCCAACAGGCACTTGGAACTCAAAGGAGGGCTGGCCTCCAGCTCGCTACGTTTGCTTTGCTTCTCTTTGTTTTGCCTTGCTCCGCTTTGCTTTGCTCTTGCTGGCACAGTTTTGCTTTTTCCTACCTCCTTTCCTCTGCTGTTCTTGGCCCAGCTTTGCCTCAGATTGCTTTGCTTTTGCTTTCCTGAAAATGCTTTGCTTTTCCTTGTGCTACCTTTCTTTGTTCTGCTTTGCCTTCCCTGGCCATGCTTTCCTTTGCTCTGCTTTGATTTACTTTGGCTTTCATCTTTTATTCTTTTTTTTTATTATTATTATTATTTTTTTCATGTTTCTTGCATGATTTGTTTTCATTTTGGACCTGTCTGATGTGTTTTTACAGGCCGTGCTTTCCTTTTCCAGGCCCTGGTTGTCACTGCTTTTCCCTATGCCTAGCAGGGCTTTTCCTTGTCTCGCTCAGCTTTCATCCGCATTGCCCTCCTCTCCTGTGCTGTGCTTGGCTTCTTTTGGAGACTGTCTCACTGATTTTGCTGCTGAGTCGGTTGGTAAATTTATGAACGCATAAACCGTCAGACACAGAACTTGGCCTCCCCGCAGCCCAGCCACTGTCCCCTCGGAACCGGCGCGTGGGGGCAGCAGGCCTGGCCGCCCCATATGGTCCATACTTTGTCCCTAGCCATGCGGAGAGCTGCCAGGTGGGCCACACTGCTAGTTGTGTGTGTGAGGTTCTCAAAGACAGTAAGTAACTACATGATTCCCACAACTACGGTGGAAGAAATCCACAACAACAACAACAACAAAATGTATATAGATATATAAAACCAGCTAAAGCAAGACATGGTTCTTGCCCGGTGTCACAGTGGACTAGGAGCTGTGAAGAAGGCTGAGGAGTGGGCGATCAGGGTCCAGCCACTGTCCAAGTCTGGCTGCCACCTGCACACAACATGGAGCCCTCCGGTCTCCCCCTCACAGACACTTGGAACCCAAAGGAGGGCTGGCCGCCAGCTCGCTACGTTCGCTTTGCTTCTCTTTGTTTTGCCTTGCTCCGCTTTGCTTTGCTCTTGCTGGCACAGTTTTGCTTTTCCATACCTCCTTTCCTCTGCTGTTCTTGCCCCGGCTTTGCTTTGCTTTGCCTCAGATTCTTTTGCTGTTTCTTTCCTGGCAATGCTTTGCTTTTCCTTGTGCTACGTTCCCTTGCTCTGCTTTGATTTGCTCTGCTTTCCCTTCCCTGGCCATGTTTTCCTTGGTTTACCTTTGGTTTATAGACCTGGCACTGCTTTGCTTTTCCTACCCGTGCTGTGCTTTGCCTTGCCTCGCCTCAAACTGCTTTGCTTTCCTTTGTTTGCTTTATCTTTCCTAGTTATGCTTTGCTTTTCCTGGTGCTACTTTCCTTTGCTCAGCTTTGCCTTCCCTGGCCGTGCTTTGTTTTGCTTTACGGGGCCACACTTGCCTTTTTTTACCTTTGCCTTGCTCTTTTTTGCCTCACCTGCTCCTGCTCTCATTTCCATTTTCCGGCCATGCTTACCTTTGTTTTGCTTTACTTTGTATTCCTGGCACTGCTTTGCTTTTCCTTTTGCTACTTTCTTTTGTTCTGCTTTGCCTTGCCTGGCCATGCTTTGCTTTGCCTTGCTTTGTATTCCTGGCATTGCTTTGCTTTTCCTTCTCTGCTCTGCTTAGCTTCTCTTAACCCTGCTCTGATTTGCCTTACCTTGAACTTTTTCGCTTTGTTGTGGTTTTATTTATTTTTTGTTTGTTTGTTTGTTTTTATTTTTTTTCATTAATATTTTTTTTCTTTCTCTTTCCCAGCACTGCTTTGCATTTCCTGGTACTACTTTCCTTTGCTCTGCTTTGCCTTCCTGTGCTTTGCCTTCCCTGGCCTTGCTTTGTTTTGCTTTATCAGGCCATGCTTTCCTTGGTTTACCTTTGGTTTACAGACCTGGCACTGCATTGCTTTTCCAAACCATGCTGTGCTTTGCCTTGCCTCAAAGTGCTTTGCTGTCCTTTGCTTGCTTTGTCTTCCCTCGTTATGCTTTGCTTTACCTGGTGTTACTTTCCTTTGCTCAGCTTTGCCCTCCCTGGCCTTGCTTTTTTTTTTTTTTTTGCTTTACGGGGCCATGCTTTCCTTTGTTTACCTTTGCTTTCCTCTACTTTGTTCTGCTATGCTATGCCTTTCCTGGTCATGCTTTGCATTTTTTTATTATTATTATTTTTTTTATTTATTTGATGTTCATTCCATACTTTATGTTTTCCTTTTGTATCTTTTTCTTGTGTTTTCTCTGGCCGTGCTTTGCTTTTCCAGGCCTTGCTTGTCATTGATTTTCCTTAGGCCGCTAGGTCTTTTCCCTAGCAGGGCTTTGCTTTGTCTTGCTCAGCTTTCATCCGCATTGCTCTGCTCTCCTGTGCCGTGCTAGGCTTCCTTTGGAGACCGTCTCACTGATTTTGCTGCTGAGTCGGTTGGTAAATTTCTGAACGCATAAACCGTCAGGCACAGAACTTGGCCTCCCCGCAGCCCAGCCACTGTCCCCTCGGAACTGGAGGCCGGGTGCAGCAGGCCTGGCCGCCCGACATGGTCCATTCTTTGTCCCCAGCCATGCGGCGAGCTGCCAGGGGACCCCTAACTGCTGCTCGTGTGGTGATAGTGTTCAGTGACAATTTCAATGAGAATAAGTAACTACATGATTCCCACAACTACGGTGGAAGAAATACACAACAGACAACAACAAAATGTATATAGATATAAAACCAGCTAAAGCAAGACATGGTTCTTGCCGGCTGTCACAGTGGACTAGGAGCTGTGAAGAAGGCTGAGGAGTGGGCGATCAGGGTACAACCACTGTCCAAGTCTGGCTGCCACCTGTACACAACATGGAGGCCCTCCGGTCTCCCCCCAACAGGCACTTGGAACCCAAAGGAGGGCTGGCCGCCAGCTCGCTACGTTTGCTTTGCTTCTCTTTGTTTTGCCTTGCTCCGCTTTGCTTTGCTCTTGCTGGCACAGTTTTGCTTTTCCATACCTCCTTTCCTCTGCTGTTCTTGCCCCGGCTTTGCCTCAGAGTGTTTTGCTCTTTCTCTCCTGGAAATACTTTGCATTTCCTTGTGCTACTTTCCCTTGCTCTGCTTTGATTTGCTCAGCTTTCCCTTCCCTGGCCATGCTTTCCTTTGCCTTGCTTTGTATTCCAGGCATTGCTTTGCTTTTCCTTCTCTGCTCTGCTTAGCTTCTCTTAACCCTGCTCCGATTTCCCTTAACTACATGATTCCCACAACTATGGTGGGAGAAATACACAACAGACAACAACAAAATGTAAATACATATATAAAACCTGCTAAAGCAAGACATGGTTCTTGCCGGCTGTCACAGTGGACTAGGAGCTGTGAAGAAGGCTGAGGAGGGGGTGATCAGGGTACAGCCACTGTCCAAGTCCGGCTGCCACCTGTACACAACATGAGAGCCCTCCGGTCTCCCCCCAACAGGCACTTGGAACTCAAAGGAGGGCTGGCCTCCAGCTCGCTACGTTTGCTTTGCTTCTCTTTGTTTTGCCTTGCTCCGCTTTGCTTTGCTCTTGCTGGCACAGTTTTGCTTTTTCCTACCTCCTTTCCTCTGCTGTTCTTGGCCCAGCTTTGCCTCAGATTGCTTTGCTTTTGCTTTCCTGAAAATGCTTTGCTTTTCCTTGTGCTACCTTTCTTTGTTCTGCTTTGCCTTCCCTGGCCATGCTTTCCTTTGCTCTGCTTTGATTTACTTTGGCTTTCATCTTTTATTCTTTTTTTTTATTATTATTATTATTTTTTTCATGTTTCTTGCATGATTTGTTTTCATTTTGGACCTGTCTGATGTGTTTTTACAGGCCGTGCTTTCCTTTTCCAGGCCCTGGTTGTCACTGCTTTTCCCTATGCCTAGCAGGGCTTTTCCTTGTCTCGCTCAGCTTTCATCCGCATTGCCCTCCTCTCCTGTGCTGTGCTTGGCTTCTTTTGGAGACTGTCTCACTGATTTTGCTGCTGAGTCGGTTGGTAAATTTATGAACGCATAAACCGTCAGACACAGAACTTGGCCTCCCCGCAGCCCAGCCACTGTCCCCTCGGAACCGGCGCGTGGGGGCAGCAG